>NW_021135383.1:0-3407 GCF_004193835.3 Ostrinia furnacalis
ATTTGTACACACAGCTACAAGAGATAGGCTAGACTAAAAAACATGAAAAAAATTGTACTCATTTGAAATGTATATCATATCCTCAAGTTTGGAACGCTCTTTTTGGGACACCCTGTATAAAGGTGTAGTCAGATCTACATTATGGTTCAGCAATAAGCCATAGATTATTGAAAACCCCGAAGTAAAATGATCCCTCCTGACGCCTGAAGCCTTTCAATCTAAACATGATTAAGATATTAGATGACAATACTTATCGGATATTTGGAATTTCGATTTTCTTGTCTTTGTAGATGGCGTGGGTGTTGATTAGATTTCTACTTTGTCCTCGGTTGGGATCAGATGAGATGAGATTTTTTGGTAAAGAAAATTGGTTGACGCGACCTAAAGGATTCTATTTATAGGAGTACCCATGGAATAGAGCATTTACTTTACTTGTAACAGAACAACGAGCCACGCTCTATATTTTCTAGTCGGTATGACCCTTTACGTACCAAACGTCGCACATTTTACCTGTCCTGTACCATTTATACATTAGTTTCACTTATACACACATCACATAAGAAGAGAAGATTTTATGTAATTAGATAGGGGATTTCACAATAAAAATTCATACAAAAAGTTTTTCTACAATTTCATTGTCACTCACAGTTACACATTTTGATAGTCGCGCTACCACAGATCACAGAAACCAAAGGGAGATGTGAAAAGGGGGCGGGGCCGGTGTCGCAGCAATATGCCCAAAAACAGAATACATTGCTCGCGACAGCAATGATGACAGCAACAACGTTATAATTGTTATGTGTCAACAGTTTACATTGCTTGCGTAGTACTAAAGATTATTCGAACGTTGAGAATTGATACCGCAGTGGATAATGAGCACAGTCAAACTAACAGAATACATTCAATCGCACGTCACTACCTATGTAGTGGTGCTGTATGTACATTACTTGTTACTTACCTTCTCCACCACACTATTCGTGACGTATTGTTTCTATTTTGATTATTTTGTGTGTGTGAATTTCTGCGACACTGAGTTTTGAACTTAGTGCATTAGTTGGCATCTCTCTAGATTGCACTTATAGAAATTGTACAGGTTCTGCTCTAGTCTACACTCACCTTTAAACTGCCCACACCAGGCGTTCAATATATAAATGTAACCTCATCCAAAACTTCTGTGTCTTCGTTACTGCTAAAGGAACTCGATAGGAACCCCTAAGGTACGCACGCCTGCCGAATAGACCTCTCGGGCCCACTTCACGTGGTGTTACTTATCAACCCTTGCCACAGCTGGAAAAAAACCAGCCAGTGTGTCGAAAATTACAGCCAGTCATAGTTATTGTTAGTAAAGAGTTGCAACTGTAATTAAATTCAAAGAACATGAAAATATCGATTTACCTAAGATGGGAGTATTGCAGGTAGGCGTTAATTTCTATCCCAACTAATATTATAAATGCGAAAGTAACTCTGTCTGTCTGTCTGTCTGTCTGTCTGTCTGTCTGTTACGCTTTCCCGCTTAAACCTCGCAACCGATTTTGATGAAATTTGGCATAGAGATAGTTTGAGTCCCGGGAAAGAACATAGGATAGTTTTTATCCCGGTTTTTGAAACAGGGACGCGCGCGATAAAGTTTTTCTGTGACAGACAAAATTCCACGCGGGCGAAGCCGCGGGCGGAAAGCTAGTTGAAAAATAATTATGGTAGACCTCTAATTAGGTATACCTAGACCTAGGTGTTAACTCTAGTTAACACACGATGAAGTGCTGTATATGTAGTGCTGATAGTTAAAGAAATGAGTTTTTTTTTTGTAAAAAAATGTATTTTAACAAGTTATAAAGGGTGTCCCAAAATTAACGAAACTTTTAAATATGCCACCAAATCACTTTTTATAACCCTAAAA
Organism: Ostrinia furnacalis; assembly: GCF_004193835.3. Taxonomy (NCBI): domain Eukaryota; kingdom Metazoa; phylum Arthropoda; class Insecta; order Lepidoptera; family Crambidae; genus Ostrinia; species Ostrinia furnacalis. The sequence goes on from NW_021135383.1 coordinate 1,898, forward strand.
ATAAAACAAATCGACAGCTGATAGTTTAGGGTTACTAAAAATGTAGCGTTACACTATAGAACAACCTGTCTTCGTCCGCAATTCGAAAATTTCATACAAAATATCTTTGAAATAGAGTTCTTCCAAAAACAACTCGTTAAAATGTCAATATCGAAGCAGTGCGTGAGTATCGGTGACAATCCAGGAATCTCAAATCGGCGTCGAGGACAAGATGGTGTGATTTAACACGATTAGATTTCTTTTTATGGGGTTATGTCTATGTCAATAAGCCCACAATCACACGTGTATTAAAAGAAGGAGATTTAACGTTGCGTCAACGAAATTCAGCCACATTTATGCAGAATGGTCATGGGAAATTACGACAAACGAATGCGTTGATGCGTGCGTGCCATTTGCCCAATGTGTTATTCCATAAATAACCCTATTCTGATTGAATAAAAATAATACAATCAAAAAGCTAAAAACTATGTTTTCTAGTTGATTCAAAAGTTTCGTTAATTTTGGGACACCCCATACAACCCGCTCGAGCTAACTGCGCACCGCGCTGGAATGTGACTCTCCTTCGCACTTACCCGCATACTTTCCGGCGTTCGCACCGTCCCAGAACGTCAATGTGACGTCACGGCCGTCAGGTGCGCAGTTAACTCGAACGTGTTGTATTAAAAAAAATCTATCTGGCTGTTCTATTTACACTATGCCCGGGTTCCAATGCGTTTGCTTTAGATAAGCTCGCACATTTAAGTATGTGTAATTCGATCGAGGGCGAAATAGGGAACCCTTCCTAGGATTTCGGTTGCTAACATCTCAATAGATAGCTTCTTTCCTGGAGATAAATACAACCAACGTGATGCCTTTTGCGAAGGGTTATTTATAGATAAGGTTCTGGCTGAAATAACAAACATTTAAATATAAAAAAAACAACTGAATATAGAACTAACTACCTTTTTGAAGTTTGTTAATTATTTATTACTAGCTTTTGCCCGCGGCTTCACCCGCATGAAATTTAGTTTGTCACAGATCGTCATAAATTATATCCTTTATGTTATTCTGGGTTATAAACAATAATACTGTAAAGTTTCATCAAAATCCGTTCAGTAGTTTTTGCGTGAAAGAGTAACAAACATCCAGACATCCACACAAACTTTCGCATTTATAATATTAGTATGAAGTATGATTTATTTATTTGCACAGAAACATGGTACAATATAAGTAGTTGTTTGAAAAATTCACTGGATATTTTAGCCACAAACTATGTTATTATATACAAACCATAACATAATATACATAAGTATACCTACATATACAAGATCCTGAACATTCCTGTATGCGTTTCATTTGACAAAGAAAACAGCTGATATTGACGGAAGGGGATCATAATAATAGCCCGAGGGTTGTGGCAGGAAGACTCACAAAGCAGAAAACACAAATTTTGGTTATTCAGCATTTTTTTGCTTACTCGAGAGTTAGGGGTGATATTGTTGGTGGTTGATAGTTTGTGAAGCAATGTTAA
>NW_021135384.1:0-1437 GCF_004193835.3 Ostrinia furnacalis
TAAGACCACTCGAAAATCAACTTTAATTAAACACGAAAGGACACATACAGGTGAAAAACCGTTCTCATGTAACTATTGTCAATACAAGACTGTTCAAAAAGCTCATTTAACTACTCATATACGGAGACATACAGGTGAAAAACCGTACTCATGTAACTATTGCCATTATAAGACCACTCAAAAATCAACTTTAATTAAACACGAAAGGACACATACAGGTGAAAAACCGATTTGAGGTAAACAGTCACTATAGAAAAAAATTGTACAGTAATGATTTCAGTAGGTTGTAGGTATAGTTAGTAGTATAAAAGCAGTAAAAGATGTAGCTAAAAGTCTTTGGTGTAAGTAGGTAGGTATACTATACAGGGTGGAAACGATAAGGTGATCTCACTCGATATTTCTTCTTGTATAGTTTTTAATATTATGTGGTTTTACTAAATGTATGGAAGCTGGAAGCATTGAATTTTCGGATAGATCCATTTATTTTGTAACCTATTATTCGTACCGTTGGATAGAGCTCATGAAGCACTTTCAGGATCAGTAACCAGTTTTAGGATATCTTGTATAGTTTAGAAATAATCGAGTGAGATCACTTATCGTTTCCACCCTGTATAGGGAGGCACACAGAAAAGGCCTAAGTTACCAACAACGAGAACCGAACATAGGACCACTTATGGCAATGTTAGTAGGTAGGTACGTCACTACCGTCATATTTTTCTTCAGTTAATGTTCTCAAAGCTATACAGTGTGAGTCACGTTAAAGTGTACATATGAAAATAGATAAAACTAGACCTATTTTTATCGACAAAAAAGAGGTCAACATTTTTTTGTTTTTTTTTTTTTTAATTTTTATAGATTTTTTTTTCTTTCAATTACTTATTGTAAAGAAAACGTAATAACTTTTAAACTAAGCGGTATATCCTGATAAAACAAAAACAGTAATAATGCTAAATAACAGGCGATACTAAAAAAATACATAAAATACACAAAAAAGGCCAACAAATAATAAAAAATGATACTTTTTGAAAAAAATCTGCTTTTAAATTCGTGTTTTTTTGGTTATTTGATAAATTTTTCCAAAAAATGCCCCTATAACCGGTGGTTTTTACTACTTTGTATTATTCTCTATCGTATTACCTTCGTAAAACTAAAAATCGCATGTCTCTATCCCTATCACAACATTTGCAATGATCGTTTGAACTAAGCCTCTCCGGGCGCGCTATTCAACGCTTCGTTAACAACGAAACTGAAAATGGCTCTAGATTTGTAATTTAGATAAAAACAAGTTAAATTTCAAATAAAAACAAAAGATTTCGAAGTAAAATAAGCATTTTAGTTAAAATTAAAATTTACTCTACCTGCATCGGAGAATAAAGTTGTGGCAGGCCTTTGTTCAAACGCTCATAACAAATGTTGTGATAGGGATAGAGACATGCG
>NW_021135385.1:0-738 GCF_004193835.3 Ostrinia furnacalis
TTAGTAGGATATTAACCTAGCAAATCACAATCCCATACAATTTATTTGACAAAGGCAAAGCACTAGTCATTATAGAACCAATAAACTAAATATCTATCTACTTACTTTTTACATTGAGGTTGTAAGCGTTTATTTTCTTCTGACTCTTTTTCACTTTCATCAGAACTTGAACCGTAGTTACTGATGAAAGATAATGCAGACATTAGAGAATTACCTGCAATATGAATAAAAACTTACATAGTTTCGTCTAGGTAATGTAATGAATTAATGGTAGAAAAAGAATAAATTGATAATAGGTAACAATAAAGCTGAGCAATAAAGATTGTGTACCATCATTTATGGTTATGCAACTGTTTTTTTAAAAGTGTAACTAATTTCAAAAGTACCTACATCAAAAAATATAGAACGCAACAATACAAATCCGAATCTAAACTCACAGAGCACATCTATTTTATTGCACACGACACAAAAGTTAAAAAACAGTAAAACACACTCGCTCACTCGATCACACTCGATGATTTGACTCAGGGTGCGGAAACTTCCATACAACGGTCATCGAAGTGAAACTTGCTTCCAAACAGCGACATCGGTGGATAAATTCAAATACTTTTTAACTACCCTAAAACGCTCTAGATGTCGCTGCTCCTGTTTCCTTCATATTTACATTTTTTTCTTAATTAAAATATATTTGAGAATATTGTTAATTACAATGTGAAAACTTTTTTTAAATGAAATTAA
>NW_021135386.1:0-668 GCF_004193835.3 Ostrinia furnacalis
ATAGTTTTATACAGATAGATATAAAAAAACATGTGTTCGCCTGCCTGGACACAGAAAATTTACTGTTTCGGCGAAATACCCAGCCCCGATTACGGTAACTTTTAACGTCAACAATCCAGACACGCTTCTCGATTCTGCGATACGGTTGGTCAAAACAGCTGACGTACGCTGTTGAACGACCAATCGTATCGCAGAATCGAGAAGCGTGTCTGGATTGTTGACGTTAAAAGTTACCGTAATCGGGGCTCAGGAACATAAAAACCCTGGCATAGAGGCGCGTCAATTGCATTTGATAGTGCAACACTGAGTACAGTCGTACCCAGGGTGTGGAAACTTCCATACAACGGTCATCGAAGTGAAACTTGCTTCCAAACAGCGACATCGGTGAATAAATTCAAATACTTTTTAACTACCCTAAAACGCTCTAGATGTCGCTGCTCCTGTTTCCTTCATATTTTCATTTTTTCTTAATTAAAATATATTTGAGAATATTGTTACATAATTACAATGTGAAAACTTTTTTTAAATGAAATTAATTTGTTTTAATTTTAAACTAAACATTGACATTTTTGTTATAATTTACATAATAGAGTAGTAGAAATTACTATTTAACAATGGCAACTTTGTTTTTCCTCCAAAATGGCCGGTGTTGTTTTTGTTATGTTAAA
>NW_021135388.1:0-1014 GCF_004193835.3 Ostrinia furnacalis
GAATTATGACGCGCTCAGACGCTATTTTCTACCTGAATAGAATCTATTAGTGTAAAAAAACTATAATTGACTCCAAAACAACTGCACTAGATAAATACAAGTAGAAAAATTATTACGTTATTTATTTACTAGGCCTTTGCAATCAGTATCCAAATTAGGAGCTAGTCAGAATCTGTAACTTAATCGATTTACGTGAAGAAAACAATTTATATTTTCAATATGTTTCTTCGCGAAAATACCACAATTAAAAATAACACCTGTAACGCCCCTGGGTCTGCGGGTGTCTATGGGCGACGGTAATCATTTACCAACAGGTGATCTGTTTGTTGGTTTGCCTCCTGTCACATTAAAAAAAATTAAGATAAAGTGGTATTGAATTGTTGTATAGAGCTTATTAAAAAATTTGGATACTGATTACAAAATTAGCCATTTTCGGAGTCGGTGGCAGCCTACCTTTTGGTGAGTCGTTTTGGAGTTGGTTTTAATTTTTAGTGAAATTAATCTATTTCATGCCTTTAGTAGACTATAGGTACTCAGTAGACCTTGTTCTTGCCACTGAAGGTGCATAGGTACACAGTACATTGATACCATATTTTTCATGTTAAGTGCAATTAAAATGACCCTAAACTCGATGGAATCGTTTAATCCCGGAGTTACTATGGGGCCACTGGCATTCCAGCTCTACCATCAGATCAGCTCCATGTCATCACAATATTGCATTGTCACCCGAATTACATGTATATCCGAAATTTTAACTCAATCAATTGATGAAAGATTTCTAATAAAAAGACAAATACATTTTCAGTTTATTCTTCATAATTGACACAGAGAGAATGACAATAGACAAAAGCAGAAACATTTGCTTTTTTAGGCCATAGACAATACTAGGTACTAATGCGTTCCAATAGGGATGATGACTGGGTAATGAAATCGAAATTCTATTTAGTCCGTCAGACAGATAATTAGAAAATATTAGACTCATATTTTTTAATTTTTTCCATAATCGAATAATTA
>NW_021135389.1:0-619 GCF_004193835.3 Ostrinia furnacalis
GTCATACACCGTTTGCTCTCACAAACTCACTCTTGCACCCTGGAATTTTGAACACTAATTTATATCGTGTAACAAGACCTGAAACAAATTACTTTTTCTTTTTTATATTTAAATTGATTTAATTAATTAATTATTATATTATTTTATTTAATTTAATAAAAATAGGCTGAAAAATAATATACACCACTAAATTTTTATCACCGAAAAAATTTTAACAGGTTATGTAGAAACGTGTGAAATATTTAATATAAAGCAAAAGAAAAAGAAATGTTTTTCATAAAGTTAATTTTTTTTATTAAATTTTCATTAGTCCGTATTTTACGCGTCACAGCTTTGTCACTCCGCTGCTCGCTAGAGTCACACCATGAAGCTAAAGATAAAAATGGAGGCCAGACTTAGAATACCTACTTGAAGCACAACCTATGTATCACTATCTCGCTCTCTGTGGGCAGGCTCTCTCTTTCTAAGTAGGGTAACCTTTTATTTATTTTTCTCAGGACGACAAAGACTGATTTACGTTTAAACAGTGTGCCTTGATAAAGTGCACTTAATATGATTATGAAAAAAGGTTTTCGATGTTTTTGTTTTAAGATGAATTACAACATTAAGAAAGTGTAAA
>NW_021135390.1:0-3499 GCF_004193835.3 Ostrinia furnacalis
AATTGTGTTTTTACATATCTAAGGTGCTACATTATTATTTTGGCAGTAACAAAACTTGTTAAACTATACCGTAACTTGAATTAAAACTTACACATACTCGGTGCATAATATTGCAATTTTTTATACATACCCAGGTAGGTATGTATATATTAATACTGTACTGGTAATATACCTACCTATTGTATGACCTGTATCAGCAAATATTTTTAATCATAATTTTTCATGAACACCGATTTCAATACCCTTTAAATAACTAAAAATTATACCAAAAATACTCACTGCTATCAAATACAAATCACCCACTAACACTAAAATAATTAACACGCACAAGCAAAAAAACATGCACACTTTATAATATTTCGTCAGTTGATATGCACTTTTTTAAATTCCTGCGCTAGTGAAAGATTCACGCGTCAGTCGACTGGGTAGCCAGTTTACACTGATCGAAGAAATAGCAGGCGATCCTTTCCAATCGGTAAAGTGGTGGTAGAACAGGGGATAAGCCTAAAGCTGGTTATGTGATACATCTGAGCTTAATTGGTGATTAAACTGAGGGCGTTAAATGCTTTGGTTTGATTGCTCTATATACATTTATTGGCTTAGGTAGGTACTAATAAAATATAGATAGTTTAACGTTGTAAAAGAGTGTTGGAGGCTATTTGAGGTGTAGATTTAATAAATAAATATTACTTACTTATTTGACTAACATTAATAAATAAGGTGTTAAACTACCAAAAAAAAAAATAATTAAAAGATAGTAAAATACAGATGTGTTAAGAATTAGGTACGTATAATTCTGTTTTGATTTATAGAGTGACATGAATCGTTTTGTAGTTGATATGAATGATCGGTCTTAATAATACCATCTTCTGCAAAAGTGTTTGTCATGATTAGTTTCTTATATTGTCGACTCATGTAAACATGACCTGTAGTAATGTATCAACTGTAGCCTGTACCTACTAGTCATGATGGTGAATTGACCCGAAAATCACGTACTGGAATATGGCTATCCGCAAGGTGGACCGACGACCTCATAATTAAGAAGTTCTTAAATATCTGCTAACATTTTCATTTAAATGACGAACTTCAGAGTGCCAGGGTTAAAATGTTAACCTGAATACTAAAAAATCAATTTCAATAATAGATATTGTTAATTTGTAATAGATGCACTTTTTAATCGATACAATTTCAATTTTCCTTTCCGCCCTAATTGTCCACTTTCAATGGCAGCTGGGGAAATGTATTCATGAAAAGCGATACTCAACTTTCACGATAGTATTCGCAGTTCGATTCCCGGCTGAGGCAATGTCGACCGTGTTCGTGAGACGTAAGAACGCAAAAACTGGGAGCGTCTGTGTGCAATTGATATACAATTTCTACAGAGATGTAACTAAGGGCTATATTGGAAATTAATATGAAGATATTAGTAATACATAATTATCTTGCAATTAGGCTTTTAAAGGCGAGAGTGAAGGGACTTACAGGGCAATATGTACCATCCTAGACTGCATCTCACTTAGCACCAGGTGCGATTGCGGTCAAATACCTGCCTTGTCTTGCATTGTCTTTGTCATTTTAAAAACTGTTGTAACCATATTCTTTGAAATAAACTATTCTATTCTAAAAAAAGCGTTTTTACACGTACCAGTATAATTTTTCACCCTCTGTGCCATCTAGGGGACATAGGACCTTAATTCAAGTATAATTTTAACTCTACCACTGCTTTTAAGTGGGCCAGTGCTGAGAAAAGCATCGAAAGAAATTCAGTTACTTTTGTCTTTTTCAAGGGCTTATAATAGTATTTTAAAGATAAGCTAAGAAATATAGTAAAAAGCTCACAAGGGACTTTGCACACGACATAGATTTTAAAGCCATAGGGTTTAAATACCCTTGAAATTATAATATTTGGTAGACTTCATAATCGAAATTGGTAAGAATCTTAGGCGTAACTGATAAACGAAATAATATTTGATACCCAATGATCTTTTAATACATAGAGCTAGTAAATTGGACGCAGTCTGCGCTCTACCATTCATTAACTAGTTACCTTAACTAGTTATTAACAATACTCAGGCCTAATAACATATTATTCTACCGCTTAATACAGCAATTAATATAAATGTAGACACTTAAAGTAATATTAGAAATTAACCCACTTTTCCTAAGTAATACAAGTCCACATTTTCCGCCCAATTGAGTGATGTGACATAACGAATTGATGGCTTTATAACTGTTATTATTACATATTTTATGTAATGCAGCCGCAATGAGGGATAGGCGGGTGATGTAAGTAAGCTTACATGAAAGGCATTTGATTGTATTTGACAGATGGAGGCTTCGAGCCATGAATACCTACACATGATTAAGTGTGCCAGATTATCGATACGAAGCAAGCCTCCACTTATGTACGCGCCTTATAAACAAAAAAATCTTGATCGTCCGAAGACCTAGGCTTGAATGCTCGATGTGAACAGAAAGACGGCTGGCAATTCTGGATGAAAAAAGCAGGATACCGTTCGTTCGTTTCAGTTTCAGCCGAATGACGTCCACTGCTGGACAAAGGCCTCCCCCAAGAATGTCCACAAAGACCGGCGGATGCAGGCAGCCCAGCATACCGTGTTTTGTAGTATTATTGAGTACTAACACTCTCTTAATTGGGATTCTGGGTTTGATTCAAAGGTTTTTTACATATTCCTAAGAGATAGACTTCACCACAATTAAATAATGGACGACAGAATCTAACTAGAGACCCTTGAACATTGAGTTGTTCCTCGAATTGGCAACACTGGGCTATTGTCCCAAATTAAGTGTGGTCCCTAATTATGACATTGCAGGCTCAAATCAACCTGTAATCAATCGCTATACATTGGCGCGGAGTCGTAATATCAACTAGCGGAACAAAACAATACCTCTATCGATGTGACATACCTACAGAATTATTAGGTCGTAAAATTGACTTACGAAATTCCCATTCTATAATAGTGAGGCTCGTATTACAAAATGATTCTTACAAGTTGACTACGCATGTCATCATCATTTCAGACACAAATGTCCGCTGCTGAACACGAGCCTCCAAGATTCCCAGATTGGTCGGATTACGCATTTAATTGGTTTAATTAAATACAATGTGATTAGTCCCATCTCTTGTGCGGTTTGGCTCAACCATAGAAAGTTATGTCATCGAAATATAACATCTTCCCTCTGTTACAAACGGTAGACAGATGACTGAAAAGGTATTCTATCTACTTATACCTACTTCCTACTAATATGTATTATAAATGCAAAAGTAACTCTGTCTGTCTGTCTTGCTTTCGCGCCTAAACCACTGAACATATTTTGATGAATTTTGGCATAGAGATAGTTTGAGTCCCGGGAAAGGACATAGGATAGTTTTTATCCCGGTTTTTGAAACAGGGGCGCGCGCGATAAAGTTTTTCTGTGACAGACAAAATTCCACGCGGGCGAAGCCGCGGGCGGAAAGCTTGTTTATTGAATTAAT
>NW_021135391.1:0-937 GCF_004193835.3 Ostrinia furnacalis
GGCTAATCCTAATCCCAACTAATATTATAAATGCGAAAGTAACTCTGTCTGTCTGTCTGTCTGTCTGTCTGTCTGTCTGTCTGTCTGTTACGCTTTCCCGCTTAAACCTCGCAACCGATTTTGATGAAATTTGGCATAGAGATAGTTTGAGTCCCGGGAAAGAACATAGGATAGTTTTTATCCCGGTTTTTGAAACAGGGACGCGCGCGATAAAGTTTTTCTGTGACAGACAATATTCCACGCGGGCGAAGCCGCGGGCGGAAAGCTAGTAAATATTATAATAACTGAGTCTAGGTAGAGGGATGGACTCAAAAATCTTATTTATTCCAATTGTTTGAAACAATGTTTTTAAAATAGTTTCAGTGGTAAATCACAGATTGAGTGTACGAGTAAGTCTCGAAATAACGGAACGAATCGCCATTAGCTTGTGCGACTATTTTACGGCGTCGGTGGTTAGCGGAGGTGTTTTATGTCTGCTTTGCTCTACTTCAGTTTTCTGGGATATTTCTGACGCAAGGTGGAGCGCTAGCTAGTCACCGGCACAGAATTGGTCCATTGCAACGCATTCATAATACAGTTGCAGACACGTCAGCACTGGCGTGGGTGTTGTTGTTTTCCCCATAGCTTATGTTGGCTCAATTCTTAGGCGGTTTGCACACAAATTGGCACAGCAAATCCTGTTGTCCTTGCTTTCGAGTGCATAGCATTTTCACGTGCATTCGGTTTGTAAGGCTACACAGAATGTGAATGTACACTCTGATCGATATCGAGTCACGTCTTATTGTTTATTCAATTCAGGTTTCTGGAAATGTCAATTATTTGGATCTACAGCTTTGAAAATTGTAGGGTTTTATCGACTTCAAAAAAGTATATTCTCCCGTTTATTGTTTAAAATAATGTAATGAGGATCATTTCGATTTTTAGCTGTGAATGCAGA
>NW_021135392.1:0-4605 GCF_004193835.3 Ostrinia furnacalis
TGCTGGTGAATCATTGCACTGCTGTGTTATCTCTTACTTGATCTTAGCTCGTAGGTACTGCGAGCGCGCCGCTAGCATGGCTTGGTGCGCGCGCGCGGGAACTTTGTCGGGTCCCACTAGAAGCGTGACGTCACAGAACTGAACTACGTCACAACAACGTAGCGCACCACTAACGCTGGTGTTAAGCAATGAGCATGCCCGCAACCTTGACTTGTGATGTCACACTTTCACGGTTTTTGTGAGATCGACAGGCTGATAACCCATATGACATTCTATCTAATACCATTTGGTAGATTTTCGGGTAGCTGTGATGTGTTCTTACTTGATCTTAGCTCGTAGGTACTGCGAACGCGCGGCGAGCATGGCTTGGTGCGCGCGCGCGGGAACTTTGTCGGGTCCCACTAGAAGCGTGACGTCACAAAACTGCTGCGACTTGAGGATGCGCCCGAAGTCGTCGTGTAATGTGCAGCGAGGGTATTTCGATAGCTGTTGAAGATAAGTTTTTATGTTGATGAGTGTTCTTTTAAATTTTAATAGTGTACTCATTGTTGAAAAGCCAAAATAAATAAAAAAATAAATGCTCAATGCTCTCATCTTGAAGAGGCCCTGAGGTGGAATTGTGTAAAGCAATCGTTATCATTTGACAGTTCATAACGTACGATTATCAAACGCTTTGTTTAACTGACTTTATCGTACGTTATGAACTGTCAAATGATTACGATTGCTTTACACAATTCCACCTCAGGTCAGGAAATATTTCAGTAGGTAGTGAATTTTAATCCTTAGCTATTCCCATTATAAAGAAAAACGAGCTCGTGGGATATTTAGGATATATCTACAAGTCCCTACGAGTCTACGCTACACGTCTGGGCCCCGTGATGGAAAAAGTTTTTACGAGCATAACAAGTCCAAGTTTTTCATTCTTTTTGGACCTTAAGACAAGGGAACAAAGTTCAAAATATGGTGGGAAATATATTCCCATTCCCATTTCCGTATGAAGGCTCAATACTTTGCCTACATTAAAAGCTGTTTTTGGACCTTAAAACAAAGAAATAAAGTCCAAAATATGGTGGGAAATATATTCCCACTTAATTAAAATCTGACCTGGAAGCGAAACAGCTCGCCGCTCCGCACGTTGTTGTCCACGGTGCCGCCGAAGATGTACATGGCGTCGCCCACCACCGCGCCCGCGTGGAACAGCCGCCCCGTCGGCAGCTGCGAGTCCGCTGACGGTAGCACCACCGACCTGCCAAAACAAGCTCTATTCATACTCGGAATAAAGTCGATTTTACTTTACATAACTACATCTCTTCGAAACTTGAAAGTAATGAAGGGAGCACTTCCGACCTGACAGAAACAAAATCAGCTCTATTCATACAGGGAATAAAGGCGATTTTACATCACTACGAGTACATCTCTTCGAAACTCAAACAGCCGCCCCGTCGGCAGCTGCGAGTCCGCTGACGGGAGCACCACCGACCTGCCAAAAGAAGCTCTATTCATACTCGGAATAAAGTCGATTTTAATTTACATAAGTACATCTCTTCGAAACTTGAGAGTAATGAAGGGAGCACTTCCGACCTGACAGAAACACTCCAAACTAAGCTCTATTTATATCCGGAATAAAGTCCACTTTACAGTAACACATCTGTTCTGTAGACGAAGGTCAATAAGATGTAGCAAATTAGCATCCCAACTAATCCCAACTAATATTATAAATGCGAAAGTAACTCTGTCTGTCTGTCTGTCTGTTACGCTTTCCCGCTTAAACCTCGCAACCGATTTTGATGAAATTTGGCATAGAGATAGTTTGAGTCCCGGGAAAGAACATAGGATAGTTTTTATCCCGGTTTTTGAAACAGGGACGCGCGCGATAAAGTTTTTCTGTGACAGACAAAATTCCACGCGGGCGAAGCCGCGGGCGGAAAGCTAGTTTATTATAAGTACATAGCCCGAGTGGAACAGCCGCCCCGTCGGCAGCTGCGAGTCCGCTGACGGTAGCACTACCGACCTGGCAAAAGAAGCTCTATTCATTCTTGCCATAGAGTCGATTTTACAACACCTTCTTACTCGGAATAAAGTCGAATTTACGACGTCTGTAAGTACTTAGATCTACTGGTAGATGCGAGTCCGCTGACGGGAGCAACACCGACGTGACGGAAACAAGCTCTATTCATACTCGGAATAAAGTCGATTTTACTTTACATAACTACATCTCTTCGAAACTTGAAAGTAATGAAGGGAGCACTTCCGACCTGACAGAAACAAAATCAGCTCTATTCATACAAGGAATAAAGGCGAATTTACATCACTACATCTCTTCGAAACTCAAACAGCCACCCCGTCGGCAGCTGCGAGTCCGCTGACGGGAGCACCACCGACCTGCCAAAAGAAGCTCTATTCATTCTTGGGATAGAGTCGAGTTTACAACACCTTCTTACTCGGAATAAAGTCGAATTTACGACGTCTGTAAGTACTTAGATCTACTGGTAGATGCGAGTCCGCTGACGGGAGCAACACCGACGTGACGGAAACAAGCTCTATTCATACTCGGAATAATGTTGAATTTACGATGTCTGTAAATTAAATACATAGACCTACTGGCAGCGTGTGATGGCAGCGCCACCGACCTGCCACGTGATAGAATCAAAATGAGCTCTATTTATATTCGGAATAAAGTCGACTTTACATTGACACATCTGCAGTCGAAAATTAATAAGACTTGTTCCAAATTCGCACTTATTATAACTACATAGCCCGCGTGGAACAGCCGCCCCGTCGGCAGCTGCGAGTCCGCTGACGGTAGCACCACCGACCTGCCAAAAGAAGCTCTATTCATACTCGGAATAAAGTCGAATTTACTTTACATAACTACATCTCTTCGAAACTCGAAAGTGATGACCTCCCACCTGCCACGTGATAGATATAAAATGAGCTCTATTAATACTCAGAACAAAGTCGATTTTACATCACTACATCTCCTCGAAATTCGAAAGTAATGACGGGAGCAACACCGACCTGCTACGTGACAGATATAAAATCAGCTCTATCCATGCTCGTAATAAAGTCGACTTTACATTAACACAATGCAGTCGAAGGTCAATTAGATTTTGCAAATTTGCATTTATTATAAGTACATAGCCCGCGTGGAACAGCCGCCCCGTCGGCAGCTGCGAGTCCGCTGACAGGCACCACCGACCTGGACATATTAGACCGAGACTCTATCCACTAGGAATAAAGTCAAGTTTACAACATCCGTAAGAACTAATAAATGTACTGGCAGCTTGTGATGACAGCACCACTGAACTGGCAAACTTGACAGATTATAATAAGCTCTATTTATACTCTGAATAAAGTCGAATTGTCTATGCTTCACTTGATAGAGTCCAACTCACCACGTATGTGTGTCCAGGTCATAAAAGTGGAGATCTCCAGGTAGGGTGTGGTCAGCAGCACCACCGAAGACAAAAGATGGCGGCCGTGGATCAGCATCACGTGATCTTAACTAAGCACAATCGAACATGAGCTCTGTGTCTCTCGAATTAGAATTCAACTCACCACATTTGTGTGTCCAGGTCATAACAGTGGAGGTCTCCAGGCAGCGTGTTGTCAGCGGCACCGCCGAAGACGCAAAGATGGCGGCCGTGGGCCAGCATTACGTTACCTAACTCAACACAATTGAACACGAGCTCTGTGCTTCACTTAATAGAGTCCAACTCTTGCGCACAATGGCCCAATCAAGAGGCTAAGTGCGCTATTCGAATTCCCTGCAAAACTAGAATCCAACTCACCACAGCTGTATGTCCAGGTCATAACAGTGCAAATCTCCAGGTAAGGTGTTGTCAGCGGCGCCGCCGAAGACAAAGATGGCGGCCGTGGGCCAGCTTCACGTGGCCTTAACTAAGCACAATAGAACATGAGCTCTGTGTCTCTAGGAATAAAGTCCAACTCACCACATCTGTGTGTCCAGGTCATAACAGTGGAGATCTCCAGGTAGGGTGTTGTCAGCGGCACCTCCGAAGACGTAAAGATGGCGACCGTGGGCCAGCTCACGTGACCGTAATTCAGCATAATCCAACTCACCACATCTGTGTGTCCAGGTCATAACAGTGCAAGTCTCCAGGTAAGGTGTTGTCAGCGGCGCCTCCGAAGACGTAAAGATGGCGGCCGTGGGCCAGCATCACGTGACCGTATCGCCGCGCTGGGGCGGGGCCCGCGCATCGCAGCAAGTGTTCTGTGCATACGCGGGTCCAACTGAAATGAAATGAAAATTATTATTTATCCGTTCGTGAAAGAAAGTTACTTTTAAATATGTTTGAGGAAAAAAGCGAATAAAGATAAAGGGAAGCACAAAAGATCCCTTATGTGTGGCTCTTGCACAAGATAAGATACATTTAAATACAGTTCCCCAAAAAAATACCAAGGGAAGAACATCATTAGGGCAACCGGGCATCATTCGTGCAGCATCACCTAAAATATTAAGTTCACATTGCCATGGCTTTTACAGACAACAAACATATTATCTCGTTCAAATGTTCTAAGGATGTTTGGTCTAAATAAAAATATTTTTTTAACATTATTCTGTTCCATCCCCTACATTGATGT
>NW_021135393.1:0-806 GCF_004193835.3 Ostrinia furnacalis
ATACAGTTCATCACTTAGTACCTACAAAAGCGCGCGGAGCAAATTACTTTATCAAATAGAACACATAAATTGTTAAAAAGCGTAATTACGTAATTTAAAAAGAACTATTACAAAATCAGATGTAAGGACTTTATTTAAAAAGTAATATTTAATCATCTTTTCAATTCAGAATTATTGCGATTCATTTAAAAAATGAACGTTCTGGTTTTGAAGATCCCGAGTTCAAGCAGCCGTATACTACGCAATACACTCGTGGCATGTTTTTAAAAATACAGCGGACAGCGCATGCAATAAAATTATTATTAAAAACACAACGCGCGCGACACCCGCGACGGATGGACTGCGAGGTTCGCTTAGAGCTCGTGTAAAGCGTGCGTCTGTGTGCGTGAGTCTGATTTCGAGCGTTTGTATGAAGCTTCCGTACTGTTTGATTTATCTACTGTGCTATGGCTGAGTTGCACCATCTAACATTGACCGTAGCTATAACGATAACCGGTGATTTTTGTGTGGAGTTTGGCAGATTTTTGACGTTTGTCAAAGTTAAAGTAATATGGTGCAACCCAGCCTTAGAAGATTGTCGAGTAATTTGACTACTTCTATCTAGTACAATAGATTTTCTTGCTCTACCCTTGATATGCTCTAATTAAATGTGTCTGTCTACCCAAAGTGGATTAATTATCACAGATTACTTATACAGTGTGAGTCACGTTAAAGTGTACATATGAAAATAGATGAAATTAGACCTATTTTTATCGACAAAAAAGAGGTCAAAAAATTTTTGCGATTTTTTTTTATTTTTTATAGAA
>NW_021135394.1:0-531 GCF_004193835.3 Ostrinia furnacalis
TTCAATCTTTGGATGAAACCAGCGGACTTTAATTGACCGTAAACGCTTCCAACGGACATATTTAGAGCACTCGCAATTTCTCTGACCGTCGAGTGTCTATTTACTTTTACGAAATCCGTAATTGTGTCGATGTCAACCGTAACAGGTCTGCCAGACCGATGAGCATCTTTGAAGGAAAAGTTTTCTTCACGGAAATGGGTGAACCACTTCTGGCATTGTCTTTCTTTAATGACATCTTCGCCATACACTTTCACTATTTTCTTTCTTGCATCAGTGGCATTTTTTCCTTTTTTGAAATAAAAGAATAAAATATTCCGCACATGCTCGTCAAAGTTCTCCATTTTTGAAACCCTATAAAACATGATAAGTTTAAATAATGAAGGTCAAACTGTACTTACATTTTAATTTTTAATGTAAATAAACAATCAATTGTAAATTTTGATATATAGCGATGTATATTAAGTAAAAAATCTCAAATTTATCAAAACTACTAAAAAAAACGCACTGACTTTTTGAACAACCTAATATATA
>NW_021135395.1:0-40858 GCF_004193835.3 Ostrinia furnacalis
CTAGGTACTCGTAAACCGTTAAACTGGCAGACAGTGGTGACTGACTTTGTTGCGGCGCTTCTTCTTAGCACTTGCCAAATGTTTGTGTCAAAGCGCTGGTAGGGCAAAAAAAGAATGAGACATGTATAGGCTTCTTAAGAGCATTATTTTGACGATTTGCAAGTACTAATTTAATTAGTCTAAACAAATAAAGATGATTTTCATTTTGATTTCGCATGTCTAGAATACACCGAAAGTTTCGCTGTCACAGTCGTAACAATAGTTGAACCGTCCCAGCTATGACATTGACAGGTAGGCGACTTCCTTAGTTCCGATTTTTGCCACGTTGGTCATTTTGGTCAACCATGTCATTATGACATTTACAGGAGAGCGCTACCATCAATACTCAGTTGTTGTTGTTGTCGGCCGTTTGGTGTTGCGTTTCATCCAAATGACGTCCACTGCTGGACAAAGGCCTCCTCCAAGGTTTTCCACAATGCACGGTCCTGCGCTGCCCGCATCCAGGTTCTTCCCACAAACTTTACCAGATCGTCGGTCCACCTAGTGGGAGGCCTGCCCACGCTACGTCTTACAGCCCGTGGTCGCCACTCGAGAACTTTTCTGCCCCAACGGCGTTTACGCCCGTATTCACGAAGCAGCAAATCGAACGCACAGCGTTGAATAGTGCTCTGTGCTTGGTTCATGTGTCACCCTGTGCGTCTACGCGCACTGTAAGACCTCATAGTAATGTTTGTGAATACGGAGTCAGTATCGTTACACATTTATCAACCCGGAAAGGGATCGTAACCGTATCAGCTCGATGCGGTCAGTATTCTTTGTATGAAACTCCATACTGCAACGCACACTTGTCTTATCCGCAACGTAAACTCCTCGTCTCGCGTTTGACAGCGCGCGAAAGGCGATAACAGCTCGCAAAAGGCGATACGGTGTTGATCCCTTTCCGAGTTGATAACGCACATACACAAACATTACTATGAGGTCACAGTGCGCGTGGACGTACAGGGTGACACATGAACCAATCACAGAGTTCTACTCAATGCTGTGCGTTCGATTTGCTGCTTCACTAACTTAATAGCGATATGCCCGTAGCTTCCGACTGTGATCGGCTGGAAGCCTCTAACATGCAAACGGGGCCGCGGGGGTCACACACAACACTATCCAGTGTCCACCCTATAATTTTATCGATTTGACATTAATAATTTTGCTCGGCTATCGAAGAAGTTTAGAAGTAAACACTGCTTTATACAGTAACTTCCCTTTGCAAGTTTTAACTTTATAATTGTTACATATTTTATACATTATACTGCTTGAATGCTTATTTATAGATGACAAGAAGTCATAAATTGATTTGATTCAAAATCTTTTCGGTCGATTAAGAGAATCGGGTTTAACTATCTTTGAATTCAAATCATCCATAATCGATGGGTTTATGCTGTATATTGAACCACAGGTACATTTTAATGTCTAACATACTTAGTAGAAAAAGCTCCAACGCTTTCCAAGTAAACAATTTTGATTATAATATACACATGGGTTTTCTAATAACGGAAATGTCCATGTATTAACGTGGAAACACGCACAGCCAAAGCAAACTAAACGCTATACAATGAGTACACTCATACATACATCATCAATCACAAACGTTTCAAATGTTCAAAGTAATAATTTGGAAAACATAGAGTCGAAATTCGCACCAATACACTATTCAAGGGTATGATTAAAATGTATTGAAAGGGATTGTTAATATACCTGTTGATTTCATTATGGGTCATACTCGTGTTTACCGATTCTAAGCCCATAAATAAATACGTTCAACTTATATTGTGAAAACAATGGAGTTATAATTTTATCGTGTTTCCACACCAATCGCCTCCGCGAGACAATTGAAATGATAGTCTCGCGCCAGTCCTTACTGGAGAGCGATCATGACGCTTTTCACGATTCCGATATTTATTTGACGTGCAGTTCCATCGAATAACTTTTAGGCTGGGTTGCACCATCTTACTTTGACTTTGACAAACGTCAAAAATCTGTCAAATTCCATACAAAATGCACCGGTTACCGTTAAAATTAGGTGGTGCAACTCAGCCTTAGAGTCTGGAAAATTCCACTGTGAAGTTGTATAAGCACTTTAGTGTAAGCACCCAACATAAATATTCATACAAATAAACTAAACAAACGTTATTTGAAAGGTTGGAACCCGTTTATGTTACATTGTTTATAATAAACATTGTTGAGACAATACTTACTTAATATATTGGTTATTTCCTATTTGTGTGCAATTTTGTATGTAGAGTGTGTCTCAGAAGTAAACATCTTGACAATTTTTTAAAAATATAATAACTTATTACGGGTTAGGTATGATTGTTTAAACTACGGCTATATTGTAGCTATACTACGATGCTACGACGCTACGACGCTACGAAAGTGACTGTCCGATGGGATTTGAGGCAGCAAATCTTAGATTTCAAACGATTCGAAGTCAAAATCTAGTGTTTAATTTACAGACCGCTTGCTCTCACAGGTAGCAGAGTGCGCTACGGTCAGGATTGGTATTTGCTTAATTGACCAGACAATTTTAGCCCGTAAACAGTACACATTAGAAACCAACATTCTGTGTCAGGTCCACAAAGGACCGCTTTGACATTCCACATTAAACAGGGCAAACGTAAACACGAGGCTTTGAACTGCCGCCACTAAATATATTGATAGTGGTTCAAAAGCATTGCTGCACGGATGACAACGTTGCTCAAACCACGGTAATACTATCTATACAGTATTCCAACTCGGACATATTTTTTAAATAAATGTCAACAGTCGCGCGGTATGTCACAGTATGACAACATGCGATAGGGCTGCCCACCTACAGTACCCAGTTTGATTACATCTGCCTACTTAAAATTTCTATCTAGTTTTGTAATTGTATTTTTATTTAGTTAGACAAACAAAATACTTTGTGAATGGAATAGGTTAAAAATGTGTGTTGTTTTGTGATTACTTAGGCCCGGTTTTCTGATTCGTAGTTAAAATAACCAATGGTCAAATTTGACAGATGTCAAATGACAAGTGGTTAAATATCAGAAGAAAATGTTTTTTGAACAATGGTTAGTTGGACTTTTAGTACATTTTTAAACTATTTGTTTACATTTTGTTAATATTTAACCATTAGTAGCAAAATTTGACCATTGGTTATTTTAACTACGAATCAAAAAACCGGGCCTTAGTAGATTTAATTTAGTAAAAACTACTTGAATCATTTTGNCTCAAACTGGGAGTTAGAATGTCAAAGTGTCCGTGTGACACATCTTCTACACTACAGAGGAGAGATTTGTCTGTTTATTTGTATTGAATAGGCTTCGAAACTACTGGACCGGTTTGAAAAATTCTTTCATCATTAAAATTCTATATTTTGAAGATAGGTTATAGAATATGGATTTAAAAAAGATTTTCTGTGACAAACAAAAATAAACGCGGGCGAAGCTGCGGGCAAAAGCTAAGTAAGGGATATAATTCATTGCATAGTTAGTGTTAATCCTTGAAACCAAATGGAATTACGTTTTTCATTCATAGTAACACATGCTTGCCTTGCGTGTCTACAACGAAACGTTCATACATTTTAAGTGTAATTCTTTGTTTGTGTTCATTTACAATAGTGAAAATGAACCGTACATGAAGCTAAACATTGTGATGTCTAATGTAGTTGTTATAAGAATACTTTGGTTTTATAAATACTTTGATGTGCTGTGACTGTCCATGTAATGTAATGTCCGACTATAATAAAAATATCCCCGAGATTCACAGTAATTATTTATGACCAAACATTAGGCATTGACTTAGTTCAAAAAATAGCTTTTCAAACGTTAACACGTAGCTTTTAACACAAAAAAGTAACATACACTGTAATCTAAGTGAATACCTATTGCAAAGGATTTAGAAATAAAAACAACAAAAAAATGGTGTGAAAGTTCGTAGAGAAAGTTCTCGTCGATCTTCCGGTAAACGGGCACTTATTCGAGCCAATAAGTTTATTTACAAAATCAAGTCTCTCTCGAGTCTGTGTGGTGTCAGTCCCAAGCCAAGGTTCTAATGCAATTCCACTTCCAACTGCCAAGCGAGAAAACCTAACCACTGTAGACGCAAGAACTATAATCCTGTTACGCTTTACAGCTGTGTATTTTAGACCACGTCCAGATAACGTGGTCGTAGAAGCAATTTACAGGCTTTTAATAGTTTCTAGTGCACGTGTCATCCAGTAGTTAGACTCTAATCACTATGCGCCAACTGTTGGAATAGAACGGATCTTTAATAATGAGTTTGAATCCTTGGTGCTTGTGAGCTTTGTATAAATTCGTTGATGTCGCAAAAGGCTACTGAGGGACAATTAAGAGGACATCGGACCTCCCTCCATTTGTCTGTGGTAAATTAGAGAGATCGTCGGTTCACCTAGTGGCAGGCCTGCCTACGCTACGTCTTCCGGCTCGTGGTCGCCACTCAAGAACTTTCCTGCCCCAGCGGCCGTCATATGTGCCCGTATGTGCCCTGCCCGATGCACTGTGGTCGCTGGAGGCGCCTGGATGCGAGCGGTGCAGGACCGGTCTTTGTGGAAATCCTTGGGGGAGGCCTTTGTCCAACAGTGGACGTCTTTCGGCTGAAACGAACGAACGAAATTAGAGAGAGCAGTGGAGAGTAAAGTTACAAATATTCGGTCAGTTGACTTTAAAAAGTAGAACTTTGAGGTGATGCCTAAGGGTATCACCTCATACCTCGTAGGTACCTACCTACTTACAAAACCTATGGAGAAACAGCAACATCGATACCTCATATTATATAAAAATCTCTCATTCTCTCCAATCCGCTGTTCAGCCCTGAACCAATCTAACCGTGGCCTTCTTCCCAGGTGCTAACCAAGGACTCTGTGACGGTGTCTGTGGACGCTGTAGTCTACTACCGCGTCCACAACGCCACCATATCCATCGCCAACGTGGAGAACGCGCACCATTCCACCCGCCTCCTGGCCCAGACCACGCTCCGCAATACCATGGGAACTCGACCCCTGCATGAGATCCTGAGCGAGCGCGAGACCATCTCAGGAAACATGCAGCTCTCCCTGGATGAGGCGACCGAGGCCTGGGGCATCAAGGTGGAGCGCGTTGAGATGTGAGTACCCTGTTCGTTTTTACTAATTTTTAGGTACACTGCGAAGCTGACTACACGCAACAGTAGCAGGCGTGTTGCCGCAACATTACTGGCTGCTTTGAATTTCTATGAAATTATTTTAGAATACGTACTTGTGTCTTTAGGGTTTCAATAGTAGGTGCATTTCATACAGTAAGAATCTCCGATTTCTTCATGGCAGTTCATAGAGGCGAATCAATGAAACTTTAACATTTAAATGGCTTTAAAGAATATCAGAAAGGCTGTAATTGATAGCTTAATTCCAAAAACCACGACACCATTAAGCGAAATATATTTATAGGAATTAATTACGACTGGCGGGATAAAACCTTCGTTGTTATTATTAATAACTAGCTTTCCGCCCGCGGCTTCGCCCGCGTGGAATTTTGTCTGTCACAGAAAAACTTTATCGCGCGCGTCCCTGTTTCAAAAACCGGGATAAAAACTATCCTATGTTCTTTCCCGGGACTCAAACTATCTCTATGCCAAATTTCATCAAAATCGGTTGCGAGGTTTAAGCGGGAAAGCGTAACAGACAGACAGACAGACAGACAGACAGACAGAGTTACTTTCGCATTTATAATATTAGTTGGGATGTTACATTCCGTTATTTCGTAATCCACAATTTTGATTTTTAACTTCGAATATAGTGATGAATTTCATTAAAAAAACATATTAACATGTCATTTGCGTTTTGATATGTTAGTTTGGCAATTAAATTATTTAGGTACCTACTTAGTACCTATTCAAATTCATTATCAATTCACAATGTAACAACAGTCCCAACAAAAAATCAATCGCGAGCAAAAGTGTGAAATCACCCAATTTGTTCCGGGAGATCGTAAGAACTAAATGGCTAATATTAACTTCTATAGAAGATTATATAGAAATGGTGCCATCTTAAATTGATACCATAGATACGAGTACATGCCCGCCCATCCAAATACAACGGGGTGCCGTACTTTTGCAGTTTAAGTGTTCAGTCAGTTGTACGTTAAATAAGATTTAATTAGTAGCTATAAAGTTCTCATTGTAGTTTTTATGTCGAATTTTAGTCGCGATCAAAAGTCTTTTTCGTGACTAAATGGTTTCAGTTGCAGTGATTATTTATATCCTGACATCATCCTGACCCCGTATCTCGAAGTGAGAATTTAACTGAATAAACTATGGCGCCAGCCGGCCCATAAATTATTTAACTTGATTTTTCCGGGCTGTCAGCTCGGAGACATTGATTTGGAATTTACTCCATCCTTCATATCACTCACCAGTCGCTCAACTACTTAGCTAGTCTGATAATTTTATATCACTTCCATAATAGCTTCTAAAAGCAGAACCAGGACTGCGGTGACCTGATGACCCCCATTATGTTCTACGATTTTGCCCTTTGCTTAGTTTATCACTCACTCGTCAGGCATTTTCAAAAAAGATCAATAATGCAACTTGAACTTTGAATACCAGGTGGTTCGATTTGAAATAAACACCTAGAGTATTCAGTGAATGTAGTTACAGAATCACATTTCGAAATCATTTTAGCGCGATGAATATTTGCTTCAATTCCCAGTGGTTTCTATCTGAGACACTACTGAGAAGGTTCCTATTTCGTAGTTTCGAGAACATTACTACGTGTATTCTGGCTGGTGCATATTATTGAGATTTGTGCTCTTCTCAGAACTTGTCAAATGTTGGTTTCGAAGCGCTGTTACGGTAAAAAGATTATGATATAGCTGATAAGGGGAGCAAAACTTATGTTTCTTTTCGAATCTTTTTTTAATATTTAAATACTTGACGATTTATAAGCATTAATAAATACATATTATTTAGTCTATGCAAATAAAGAACTTTTTCTTTGAGACTGCACAAATTCCAAGACATTCTTAACGACTTTAATAAAATAGCGTAAAATGGAAAGAACTCAAATAAGAAGTTGAAATCTAATTTTCATTGTTTATTTACTTAGAAACCTAGTATTTTACTTAAACATTATCTTGCGACGTTCATCTTTAAAGATTCACAAAGAGTTGCACACGCTTTCTTCTTCTAAGTATTCATTTGCACTGCAATGTAATAATAAAGCTTTCCTTGTATTACATTTAAAAGTACCTAAGTAATAAATCAGCACCAAAATATTACATTGTCACAAAACAAGACCATTAGAAAAAAACTTCAACATTCAATTAACAAGACAATTTTAAACCGGTAAACGAACGGCGTTTTTTATCTAGCCTCATTTTCTTGGGAATATAATCGAGAACTTAACAATTTTAGGCCTGGCACACAAAAACAGCCTACTTTTTTTTTTTTTTTTTTTTTATCCACAACGAGGAAGCTCTTGGCCTGTATCTCACCTGATGATGATATCTTAAATGAACATTCCCCCATCCAGCAAGGACGTCCGTCTCCCGGTGCAACTGCAACGCGCCATGGCAGCTGAGGCCGAGGCGGCCCGTGAGGCCCGCGCCAAGGTCATCGCTGCTGAGGGCGAGCAGAAGGCCTCCAGGGCCCTCCGCGAGGCCTCGGAGGTCATTGGCGACAGCCCGGCAGCTTTGCAACTACGATACCTGCAGGTAAGTGTGATTTTTCTAGCGTTGTTCTTCGATGGTGCTGGTGTTACGCCTGTGGATTGTAGGTATACAATTTATGTAACTATGTTACAGTTAGACTCATTTTGGTTTACAAGATACCCGTACCCGTTAGAAAAGAATATTAGCAGATGCTGCTATCTTCAACAATCACCTGCCTAACTCATCACTTCATAGACTTAAGAGAAGTTTTCGACTTTGTAAGAGTTTTCTACTGACAAGTAATACAAAAATATAGAGGGTGCTAGTGGACAACCATCTCAAACTGGCGCAGCGTTTCCTCTTCAGTACAGTACCTCTAGTACGAAAAACTTTCGAGTTCGTTTCGTTTGCGTATTCAAAGTGTCATCGAAAAATTTTGTATGAAAAATTAAACAGCGCCCCCTATATTATAGCCGCCCTAGGGGGCGCTGTTTAATTTTTCATACAAAATTTTTCGATGACACTTTGAATACGCAACGAAACGAACTCGAAAGTTTTTCCTACTAGAGGTACTGATGTAAGACTTTTCCACAGACGCTCAACACCATCTCGGCTGAAAAGAACTCGACCATTGTTTTCCCGCTGCCGATCGACCTCCTGACGTACTTCATGAAGGCCAAGGAAGAGACCATGTAAAGCGACCCCTGACGAAACGCATTAAAACGGACTAAGATAAATATGATCGGATGAACACAACCAAACTACTGGGTGAATATTTGGAAACAGTCAGTGGGAAATGCACACCTCGTCGTTTTTTTTATTATTTTTAGTTAATAGGGGGGATGGGCCTCTTTAGCATTGGTCTGCAACCTGTCTAGGAGAAGGAATACTCCAAAATCAAACCAGGTATGAGGCTCTGGCGCAAGTACGGTCCAACCCGAAAATGCGGCAGACCTAACCATTTTACTCATTATTTTAGTTTATTTTATAATTTGGTCAAGGCTTAATTTAGGTGGTGGTTTATTAAGGTGTGTAGGTTTGGTGCAAATAAGGTCCAACCTGAAAAGCAGCAAGCCTAAAGATGTTTTTAATCTCGTATGCATTTTCGTACTAACTGAACTCCAATACTCACGAGTCTGGTTTATCATTAGCATTAGTTTTAACTTAACATTATTTATAACTGAGATTAATTAGTACCTAAGTTAAGCCCTTTTTCAGTTTCTTTGCCCAATAATTTTCAAATTAAAACTATCATCATTTTTGAATGGAAAGATGTGATGTTAAAACTCGATTGGCTGTGGCGAAGCTTTAGGGAACGATATATATTATTTTTGTGATGGATAATAATATATATGTTAAGGCTAAAGATAGGTGTGAACATAAACTTAAGATTAGCCGGCTAAACTTAAGTTTATCTTCGACGAGGTGTTAATGTTAGTTTCTTCTATCTTTAGCCGGCTAAACTTAAGTGTAACCGCAGGCCCTTGGCTAAAAATGTAGAAGGAAATGGAAAAGGAAACATGTAATAATGTTTACTATTTTGACACGAAAACTTTATTAACACGTTCCGACGCTGTAACTCCAGTCCAATATGACACTAACAATCTTCACATAAATGTTTCATACACCTATACCCGTACTATTGTTCACAATATTTTGCAACAACAAGTCTGCTATCTATGAAACTCTAATGTAAAATCGACGGTTGTTGCCGTAGTGTTTTTTAGATTGATTTTCGTGAAAACGGCGAGACCCGTACTGCCATAATATGAATGAATTCCACCTTTACTGTATGTGCCGTTACCGCGGCGGAACGTGTTAAAAAATAATCACTTTCATTACACATACTTTTATGTACCTATGTAGGTATTCAAAATTACAATTATTACAATAACAAAATATTAATTACTTAAAACAATATCTACCTAATCATTAAAATAAAATAATAAGGAACTATTTGGTCATTACAATTGAATCTTTTGTAGGTATTTAAAATTACAAAATAAAACAGCGCGCGCGTTGTCTCCCCACCACCCTCAAGCCCTCCGCCGGCCTGGCGCGCCCATCGAATACATTTTTAGCCGTTTCGTTTTGGCTAATGTGCACATTAGCCGGCTAAAGATGGAATATCACGACGCAAACTAACATGCTATCGAACTTTAGCTGCTTCTCGAAGATAAACTTAAGTTTAGCCGGCTAAACTTAAGTTTATGTTCACAACTATCTTTAGCCGTAACATATATATGAAATAAATTATTTATTAAAATGGAAATATATTATTCTGGAAGGAACTTAAGCAGTTGGTATTACCACAACACATCGACATAGCCACAGACTGTTTCAATTTTTATAATCAAACCGATAGTGCGTAGAAGAAAAGCCTTTTAGGGTTCCGTAGCCAAATGGCAAAAAACGGAACCCTTATAGATTCGTCATATCTGTCTGTCTGTCTGTCCGTCCGTCTGTCCGTCCGTATGTCACAGCCATTTTTTTAGCATTGGTCTGCAATCCATCTAGAAGAAGAAATACTCCAAAATTAAATCAGGTGTGTAGGTGTGGCGCAAGTAAGGTCTAACTGGAAAACGCGGCATAACTAAGGAGTTTTTTTTAATTCATCGTTTAGGTTACTATTGGTTGCTACTTATTTTTTTTATTCTAAGTTATTTTGATTTAGTAAGGGTGTTTTTAGCATTCTTCTGCAACCGGTCTCGGAGAAGGAATACTCCACAATCAAACCAGGTGTGAGGCTTTGGCGCAAGTACGGTCCAACCTGAAAATGCGGCATGCCTAAGGAATTTTCTTGTTTTTCAATTTGTTGATTAAGTTGTTTTATTGTTTTATTTTTTCTTTTCTTTAAGTCATTTTGGTTTAATTAGGCGATCGTCTTTAGCATTGGTCTGCAATCTGTCTAAAAGACGGAATACTCCGAAATCAAATCAGGTGTAAAATGCGGTACGTCTCAAGTTTTTTTTATCTTACTAGATCAAATCCAACATCTGTATGTTTTGACGTGTTGCTTGGTAATACCATCTATATCAAATATTTACAAATAATAATAATTGTTCCTATAATTGGGACTGTTTATAAAATATAATACATATGTATAAATTATAAGGTAATAATATATTTTTGAATGAATATAAAAGTGGTTGTTAGATTGCAAGGTAAGTGAAACGAGTTTTAACTAGGGCGAGAGGCATGCATTGTCGTTTGTTATCAATAGACGCTTAACACTTTACGAATTAACAAGATGATAATCTTATTTTTAAGTTTTTCTTCTATTTTTTCATCAATATTTTGAATCAATTAGTTTATAAGAGTAAAAAAAATCTTAAAAACAAAAAAAAAGTATAGTAAACATTCGTATTTTATAATAAATATAAGATTTTAAATTATATAATATTTATTCATAGAATTAAGATGTAGAACTTTAGTAATAACTATTAGGTAAAATAAAAAAAATATAAAAATCAACAATATAGAAAAAAAAACAAAAAAAATAAAAAGCAAAAAAAAAGTGTAGTCCTTAGATGATAGATATTATATAAAATATAGATTATATCTTTTTTATTCATCAAATTAAAACAGTTACATTATACTGTTTTAGTTTTAAGAATAAAAGGGGTTAGGGTAATGGGTAGTTTCTATAGACTCTATACGCTCGATTTTTGGCGAAAGTCGAGCGAGTATGTACAGATAAGTAATATATGATTCTGGTGATTTTACATTGTAATTTATGCATAAGGAACCAAAAAAAAATATGAAAGCAAAAAAAATAGTATTGTGACAGTAGAAGTAGATATTAGATTTTAACAATAAGATTAATTCGTAGTAAACAAAAAAAAATAAAAAAATACATAAAAGCCAAAAAAAATAGTAATAGATTGTAGAAGTAGAGATTAGATTTTAAAAATAGGATTTAAATTCTAGCTGGTTTATTTATAAAAACTAAGTCGTTTAGATTTTGTGAATAAAAGGGCTAGTGTTTCTTAATGTGGTAAAGATTGTCTACAAAATCTTTTCCGCTCTGGCTTGGGAATGCTAAGTAAATGGCCGTGTAAGTTGAAATGCATTTCCTTAAAAAGTTCTAGCAGCAATGAAAAGAGTGATTTGTGCGACCTAGTTTCTGATTTTTGTGGACAACCTATACAGATTAAATCTAGAAGTAGAAAAAATATTTAGTATAAGAAGTAGAAGTAGAAAAAATATTTAATAAATATAGAAGTAAGATTTTGAATTCTAGCTCGTTTATTCATATAAAATAAAATAGCTTCCTCAAATACAGCTGTTTTATTTTGTTTGAATAACCGGGTTAGGATTGAGTTGTGGTATAGCTTGTCTACAAAATATTTTCCAAAATTTTATACGACACGAATGACCGAATTAGGAAGAATCTGTCGAGTTCTGTCGTCTGAGTAAGTGTAGACGTGTGTGAAGCCAAAGAGTAATTGAACTGAGAGAAACACATGTGCCAAACTTTTGTGGGCAAACTATACGTAACCAACTATACTTAGTCGCACTATGAATATTTTTAAACTTAATTTATCATATTTTAAACTTTTTGATCTATTTATAAGTAGAAATAATATCGGTAATGTACTTCCACTGAGCCTTAACCCATTTAGACAGATAATTATTATTGTAAATAAAAATGATTTTTCAGCAATAACTTACAAAAGGAGGCATAAAAATCATGAAAAAAATATTTAAAAAAAATCCCACTTGTTAAAACGTATTTTTAATATTTTTATGTAAAATATTCACTTTAAGCTTACTGTTACAATCATTTTTACAAAATAACAACAGTTTGGTACTTTAAAATATTTTCAATAATATACCGTACCGCATAGGGTACGGTAGGTCTAAATGGGTTAATGGGGTGCATTAGCTCATAATTATTATTATAGTTTCTAAATATTATGTACAGTAGAAATTTAGAATTTATTGTTATAAGATTTTAAATCATAACATTAATATTATATTCCCAATTTTGATCGCTTGTAGGTGTTAAAATAGGTGCATTGCTTGTAGGGAGTTCAATAGTGCATTACAAATAAGATATTTAAATCTAAAGCTTGTAGGGAGTTCAATAGTGCATTATGAATAAGATATTTAAATCTAAAGCTTGTAGGGAGTTCAATAGTGCATTATGAATAAGATATTTAAATCTAAAGCTTGTAGGGAGTTCAATAGTGCATTATGAATAAGATATTTAGGTAAATCTAAAGCTTGTAGGGAGTTCAATAGTGCATTATGAATAAGATATTTAAATCTAAAGCTTGTAGGGAGTTCAATAGTGCATTACGAATAAGGTATTTAAACCTAAAATAAGTTTTTTTTTCAGTTGTTCGATTAATTAGGTTTTTTTCCCACTTTTTATATTATTTGCTTTGGATTATGTTACAATTAGCCGTTATAATATTTTTTTGTTTTTGTTTGGTTGGTTGGAAACAATCATTTTGGAGTATGTATTTATTCTTCGGAGAATACTTTAAAATCAACCCAGGTGTGTAGGTATGGCGCAAGTATGGTCCAACCGGAAAATGCGGCATGCCCAAAGAGTTTTCATTTTTTTGTAATTTTATGATTATGTTACGATTTAGCCGTTATAATTGTTTCTCTTTATGTTGTTTTGGTTTAGTTAGGCGAGACGGGCGTCTTTAGCATTGGTCTGCAACCTGTCTAAGAGAAGGAATACTCCGAAATCAAACCAGGTGTGTAGGTGTGGCGTAAGTAGGGTCTGAGGCCTGGTTTTCATCAAGGCGAAGCGGAGCAAAGGAGGCGAGAAATGTTTTGAATGACCACTCAGATTTCACTCAATCGGAGAATGAAATCCGATTGATTATTCAAAATTTAACATTTCTCTGCGCCGCTCCGCCTTGATGGAAACCGGGCCTAACCCGAAAGTGCGGTATATCTAAAGATGTATTTTTCACTTTATCGACTTGTGTTACTATTGATTTTCCAATGCGCTGCACCATAAACCATAAGATATGAATTATTGTCTAGCTATTCGTTTTATTGTTTCGAAAATTTTAATGAATTTTATCTTTTAAACGCTTCACAGATCTCACTATACTTATAAGGATTCATGTTAAATTATAATTTATAATAATCGGATCTTACAATATGTTTGTAATATGGAATATGTTTACTTGTTTAGAAAATATTATTTATTACAATAAGTTTTCGATTAATTTTCTAAAAATAAAAATGTATAATTTAAATTCATTAAAAAAAAATTATGTTAAAAATGTGCGTTTCATTTAATGAACCCATACCAATTTCATACCATACACACAGATACAATAATAATGTTAAATGGCAAGTTATGGTCCCCGTGACTTTTCACTAGAATAAACCATTTATGAAAGATACAACACCCGTATTCACAAACATTACTTTGAGGCCTCATAGTGCGCGTGGATGCACAGGGTCCCAAAAACCTATTCATAGACGATACTTCAGTGGTGACAAGCACTATGCGTCCCTTAGAATGGACGCAAAGCTAAGGTAGCCAGGGAGCTGTATTACGCAACGCATAGTGTCTATTTACGTCAAAATTTTTAGGTTATTCTCGTTTTTGAGGTTTGTTTGCTTTATTTATGGTTGTATTCGATTAATATTATCTTACAATGGATTACAGTAGTGAAGAAGAATTTGATAATTATATCAATGAGCAAAGTAGAATAAGTACCAGAAAAGTGATACGGGATTCCCAAAATCCCTTTGATTATTACAATTCAGACGAATTTAGTTTAGGTTTTCCAATGATGGGGTACTTTTCATACTTTTACCACTGATAAAAGAAGACCTGAGGAAATTAACTGCAAGGAGGCCTTCCAGTGCTACCTACATAATGTATCAGTTGCTAGTGGCAAATAAAACATAAAATTTTTAATAAAGTTTTATTTTCATCAATCTTCAATGTCTAGAATACGTCCGCCTTAGCATTTGTTACTATGGCACCAAAGCTGTAGCACCACTGTGCGTCGAGTATTTGAGATCTAAAATTCATCGACGATTCATACATTTTTTGTTCAAAATCAAAAATGTCGGCCAATAAAAAAAAAAGTGCTGTATTCTGACAGAATACGTCCGCCTTAGTATTTGTTACTATGACACCAAAGCTGTAGCACCACTGTGCATCGTAGTATTTGAGATCAAAGTCAGTCGTTTCATATATTTTTAGAGCTCAAATACTACGATGCACAGTGGTGCTACAGCTTTGGTGCCATAGTAATAAATGCTAAGGCGGACGTATTCTATCAGAATACAGCACTTTTATTTTTTGGCCGGCACTTTTGATTTTGGACCAAAATGGATGATGTCCTTTTCATTAGTTTGAAAAAGTGAAAAATACGTGTAGAGTATTTTTTGATAAGTTAACTGACGGACTAATTAAAACTCTTGCTTTTTGACCCAGGCAACATCCCCATTCCTTTGAGTATATTCTGCTTAGTTATTCCTCATAAATCTACGTACTATATATTTTAAAAACATTACTTACTAGTGGGTATTGAGAACGTTTGATTGATTCCTGAGAAAGTTCTTTCATTCTTTGGGTCTTTAAATTATTCCAGCAGATTTTCAGTTGATGTGTGAGCCTTTGTGAAACATAAAATATGGTTCAGAATTGTAAGCCACTGTTAGAGTTTCCCAGGCCTGCTTCGTCAACTCGATATTTTAGAGAGGATAATAATATGCTTGTCTTCAATAATAGGCCTTTCTCTTATTAAGCTACAATCAGCAGCTCTCTTTCGGAAGAAGAAAACAGCTTTTTTATCTGAAAAATAATGATTGAAACATGATTTTCACTATTATTATTAATCGAAGTATTCATACTAACCTGATAGTTGTAGTTTTATCCATATTATTTTGTTTAATTCACAAATCCACAAAATAACGACACAAAAACCGTTGCACCGTTTGAATGACAGGAATGTCATGTCAGTTTGCGGAGTGAAGTGCGTATAGATGACCCACGCTGAACTGCGCGCCCCCCTGTCATTGAGTTTGGCGGGACAGTTCAGCGTGGGTCATCTATATAACATAAGCGAACCAATCACAGAACTCTATTCAACACTCTGATTTTGCATAGTCAAGGCACGTCAAGGGTAGTTTAAGTATTGTTTATGAATTGAAAGGCTTGTCATAATTATGGAACGCATTGAGAAAATTAAATGTCTTTGCATAGGTAAGTATCGTTTGTGAATACGGGTGTTAATCTACTTAAAGTTTATAAAATAGGCTTGAAAATTTCCGAAAATCATCAAAATCAGTGAACACTTCTATTAGTATGAAAAAAGACATTCTTAATTAAAAACTTATCCTCCTCCATTCTACAAAGGGAAAACGATTCGCCAAGAAGCCAAGCTCAAAACTTGGTTGATTTTCAAACATAGGTAAATTGAGAATTTGATTGGTTTTCAATATTTAGACCAATCACAACACAAATGATAAGGACCTTAAAAATTTTACTTTAATATTTTATTTATTTTATTTAATAGCTAATTAAGTAACATCTTAGATCGTCATTACTTAGCTACATAATATTAAGTGAAAATGTTACACAACATCACCAGAAAGTGCAAATAAATAGTCAAGTACCTAACTGATGAAATTTTATGAACAATAAAAGTTAGACGTTTTATGTAGCTAATACAGGTTTGTTTGGCTAGCTTTACTGGAAAACTTTCACGGTGTAAGTATAAAAGATAAAAGTGACACACATCATACTTAGCAACTAAATACGAGGTCAGCTGAATCGATGGAAGACCACTTCACGGCATTTGCTTCGAAACACATTACTGATTACATGGACTGGTCGAGCTGACTTCATAATTATAGTTTGTTTAAACAAGCTGCCACAAATGAATGGTGGCGGGTGCTTTTAAATCTGTAATGATATATCATTATGTAGCACAGTATTTTTCAAACACTGTCTCCCTACATACCCACGTTACTACCAGTAATAGGCATTGTTTTCAACCGGCTTCAAAAAAGGGGAGGTTCCTAGTTGATTGCTTTTTTTATTACCGACTACACTAAAGAAACACCTGACTTGAAGCAATTGACAGGGGTATAAGCACAAGACTCACTTATCTTATGGTCATTTCTATTCGGATGCCAAACACACCGGAGCGTTGAGCAGGAGTAGTGTACAACCTGATTGCGCACTTGGCGGCCGTGACGTCACATCGAGGCTCTGATACGGACAGGGCGAAAGTGGGAGGTGTGCGGGTGAGTGCGAGGGAGAGTCGCATTCCAGTGAGGTGTGCAGTTAGCTCGATCGACTTGTAGAATAAACGATTAACTAAAATAGCATGTGATCAGAGTAAATACAAATTAGTACAGTCCTATCAACTTAAGCTGAGAATTGCATTTGTGTGAGTGATCGCCAAAAGTACCGTTAGTAAAACACATACAAATAAAATTAATGTTTTATTAAAAGGAAGTCTATAAAACACTTGCTACCAATTGGGCCGATGTAACGACACTTGACACATCCTTTTAAATAAATAAATAAATAAAAACAGGTCCTCGCTCAGCATATGCCAAGGCACGAAGTACCTCGACGCTGATATTCTGCGAGCACCGTTTATAGAGAGGGCGTCCAGCCAGCCTTATAAAATACAACAAAAAGACAAACTTTATAAAATTACAAAATAAAAACAGACTTAAAACTTTTCGTTCAAACCTTTAAAATACGTATTCAATTTGCATAAAATTTCTTTCACTTGGCTGCTTAATGGATTTCGTACAGGAAATTCACTTACAGTAGGAGCCATTTCACTAATATTTGGAACACAATTACATAAAATTACACGTATCTGCTACCAGTACCGGGGGTGAAGTGAAGTATGTGAGCGACAAGGAAGCGGTGCGTGGCGGACGCGCCGCGCTTCAGGCCGCTTGCTATAATAAACCATGCGCGGGACGCGCCGCGCTTCAAGCCGATTGCCACTCTAAACTATCAGTGTGCACTCACACAAATGCAATTCTCAGCTTAAGTTGAGAGGACTGTAGGTCATCTTCATAGAAACGCACCGAGCGCGGTTTGTATGTGAGCGCGCGCCACTACGCATGCGGCGCGCACGCACACACTGACAAAATTCAGCGCACCTCACCGCTAACGTGCCGCTAATCAACGCTAAATTTTGTCAGTGTGTGCGTGCGCGCCGCATACGTATTGGCGTGCTCACATACAAACCGCGCTCGGATGGTTCCATGAAGATGACCTACTCATTTGTATTTACTCTGATGTGATGTCGCAAAAACCGAAAAACTTCGTCCCATTTTCCTGTCCTGCGATAACACAATTAAGTCCCCTCTGCCGTCGTCCAAATAATTTTAATCACCCGATGCAGTGCGACATCCCTCAGGCCTCGCAACGTCACACTTTTCCAGGGAATTCTCCACAGTTTCTTTTATTTTTATTCCACTACGGCTGACTAGAATAACTTGATTATCTACTTCTCGTGTGGGCGCAACAGATTTTTTACGCTAAGTGGCCTCGGAAGCTCGGAACCGTGTCATAATAGGAATTAGGTTATAGATTTTGAGCATACTCTAGTCCACCTGTAAAGCCTGTTCAAGAGAATTCAGAATCTATGATCACCAATTTTATTTTTATTACTCATTTGGGGCTGACCTCTTTAGCAAAAAATACCTATCATTAGCCAAAACATGGATCCAATGGTCTCTCCATTGGAAGTTAATACCAACACGACTAAAATAATAATTGCTTTCCATTTTTATAAGTCTTGTACTAGTGGACCCACTAAAAGTACTATTAATAAAAAAGTGTCGTATTTCTATAAGAAAAAATCATCAGATTTAATTATACAGGGTGTCCCAGAATGGGTGAATCAAACCGCTAGGGGAGGTAGCTCTACTAATGTACTATCCCTAAAAAATGTGAAAAAAAGGACACAACAAATTGTTTTTGAAAAAGTGAAAATAAATCAGCTTTGCCTAAGTATCTGGCGGTAATTGCTGTTGTTGGAGTTTATTTGTAAGTACTTTTTTCTACCTAATATTAATTTTACATGATCGCTTCATTTATCTGTAAACAAACTTTTGTAAATAATGACTAAATTTCGAGTTTTACTTTATTTAAAAGAGAATTCTGAACTCAAAAATTTTTTCATATTTTTTAGGGATACCTACCTCCCCTAGCAGTTTGATTCACCCATTCTGGGACACCCTGTAGAAGAAGTCGGTCTGTTTTGAATCGGTTGATTTACTCAAGATGTTATCGAGCGTCACAACCACCAGCGGAACAGATAACAGCTGTCGATATTAAAGTTGACACATTATGATTGATCAGAATCTATCGACACAATCAAACACGCGACAGCCGACCGTCAATGTACCCTCTAGCCCTCTGCCCAGTTTTTTGACCCGTAGTTAAGTCAAATGTTTTAGACATCAGCAAAATTTGTTTTCCGTATGATGGTTAGCCGGACTTTTAGTACAATTTTCAAATGAAGGGAAGTCGAACCTTAGCTTCGCACTACTCCTATCTTCTGATTAATTATGACAATTTAACTTTCCCCCGGGACAAACTTGACCTTCACTGGTTGGGTTTTTATTAGCGATCAAGCTGTAGATCCTGGCTACACAGGAGTTGCAGCGGTGGG
Organism: Ostrinia furnacalis; assembly: GCF_004193835.3. NCBI lineage: Eukaryota > Metazoa > Arthropoda > Insecta > Lepidoptera > Crambidae > Ostrinia > Ostrinia furnacalis. The sequence goes on from NW_021135395.1 coordinate 19,322, forward strand.
AACGAGAGGTGGGTATAGTACCGTTACTTATATCGGCAGTGTACCTACCATTAAGCTAAACCTTCAAAAACTTGGCTTTTAAAATAATCAGTTCACCTTAGTTACTAAGGCTTAGTATGTATTCGTTAGCGTATCAGTAGAGCATAAATAAATACAGAAATAATATAAAGCTATCATTTATTAAAGGAATGATATCCTACAAATTAAACAATTATTATTAAAACATAACTAAACAAAAACAAAACTGTGTCCTGTAACTACGTAGATAAGGTTCGAACTGAAACGATCGACGATGACGAATGAAACGTTGACCTTAAATACAGAAACATACGTGTTAGTACTGTTAGTCTATAATCAATATTTTCAAAGTAGCTCAAGTAATTGCAAACAATTAGAGACCCCATTTTTATTTAAATGGGTTAATTATTGGATTGTTATTAGGCAAGGTGATATTACAGTTAAAAAACGGGGTTATTACTTCTACTAAATTTCACATAACACTTCTGACTTTCAATTCAAATTAATCATCTACTTGAAACTGAAAACTATAAAGTACTATCAAAAAGAAAGGTCCCTATTTATTCGTTAGTCATTATTGTCTATGTCGCATCGAGGTAAGGATGCAAAATGACCTTCCATATTATTAAACTAATTTCCCTAGGCACGAGCCGCATTAATGTCACCACGGATCTAACTCGCTAAGACCATACTAAGACGTTCGTGTAGGCTACATAGTCCAGTAGAATTAGCTTTTAAATCGGAAATAATTCCTACAAAAGATTTTATTGTTTTAATGGCTTCATTGGTTGCCCATTAAGACTCTCCTAAGTTTTCGACTTCGACGGAGTTGTGCTTAAGTGGTGGGGGCCCCCGAAAGGGGCATTTTTTCGGTTTTCCGGTTATACCGCGTAAAGGACTTACCCTATCAAAAAGTGGTCTTCATGACGGTTGAAGGGCACTTAATCCTGCATTGAATAAGACCAAATTCATATGTTTTGGACAAACCGTTCTCGCGCTAAAGTTCGGCAAAGTAGAAAATATACGTATAATTAATGACCCTCTCCACGTCCAATGGCTTGTTACCCACATGCTTCCAAGCCTTGTAAAGGGTCGCCTTAACCAGTGTAACCCTAACAAGGCTCACGAGTTTGATTCGCTTATCCTTGTTCGTCCCAGCCGTTCCTTAACTGCGGTTGCTGCACCTCTTCCTGGCACTCACCTGAACGACTCTGTGTTACCTACTGAAGCTGCCCCTCTTCCTTGTATCCTCCTACATGACTACGTTGCCTAGCCGTATGCCTGGTCTAAGGTTCGACGCCAAAAATCAACAACAACAAGTTCATATTAAAACGCTGAAGAGTTTTTTGTTTGTTTGTTTGAACGCGCTAATCTTAAGAATTACTAGTTTGATTGAAATCATTATTTTTGTTTTAGTCTTAATGGGCAACCAATGAAGCCATTAAAGCAAAAAAATCTTTTGTAGGAATTATTTCCGATTTAATCAATTTTTGTGTTTAATTCTACTGGCCTAACAGCGATATTGCATTTCGATGCAGCAGCACTATCGGAATCCTATGTCTGTCAAGATCACTTCCTTAAGCTCCGAAACACAACGCCTCACCCCAGTCATCCATTACTGGACTGACCTGGATTGATAATTATATTCAATACTCAATACTCAATACGTTTATTGCAATATTATGGATGAATGGATTTGATATTACAAGTACAGCGTACCTACGTTAGATAAGTACAAAAATGCAGATGGCATTACGATGGTGAGTTTTGGCAGACTTAAATAATTAGTTTGACAAATAATGATAAAGGCATCTAGCAAGAACAAAATNCACATCTCGAAAACGGTTCACCGTATAAAAAAATTTTTTAAACAAAATTTGTAGAGAATTTAGTATTCTACAATATTAATAATAAATACAAATAGCAAAAAACCCATAGGAAATGAGATATTTCTAAAAAAAGCGCAAAAAACCGATTTTTGTGAGCGTTGACCTTGAAATTTAATAGTTGCTTACACCCTACCATATGTAGGTTTTGAGACAACTTTTAGGGTGTCAATATACACGTATTTACAGACTTACAGCTGGGTATCTCGAATTCCGAGGTGAACTTACTATAATGACTGGACTATATCATTCAGGCATAGTGATACTCGTAGTTGTATAAACTACTATGTGTGGATAATTATTCTAAAAAAAACTAGCCGTCAGCATTTTACAACCTAGCGTTTTTAAATAGACCACAGAACCAGGCCATATTAATAAATCAGCATTTCGTCTAAAGCATTGGTTCCCAAACTTTTCTGAGACGCGCCCCCTTTCGACCATACAAAAAATTCCGCGCCCCCCTCCTCCAGTCAAGATTATTTATCGATCAGTCTGGAATGCATTCTCTCAGCGGTCTCAGGTTTTTTATACTTAAGTACACAGATGGCCCGCGCCTCCCTTTAACGGTCTTTGCACCTCCCTTGGGGGGCGCGCCCCCCACTTTTGGAACCAAAGGTCTAAAGGATCACATATCGATACCTCTGGGATCAAAGGTCGTAAAGGACAAAATACCGAAAATGAGTTTTTTATACAGTTGTACTCAGAATTTAATTCTCTATCGATCTGTATATTTAGTTTGTCGAAATTCTCAAAAAAAGTGCCTTTACGACCCATCATATTTGATAAGCTAAACAGAATTCATCCTGAAAATTGGGATCAAATCCACCAAATGACCTAATTAAATACCATAATGCACGTGCGACGGATATAATTGTATTAACAGCTTTTCAGAGCTGTGAGCTACATTTGCCCAGAATATTCCTAATTTGATATATTCACTAAATGTCAGCATCATTTGATTTCCTCAGCATACAGGGATTTGATAATGCATCAGCATCCAATGTAATTAATTCATTAAAACATTGGAATATTGGTTAAATCAGTCAAAACAAAATCGTGTTTTGCCACAATTTGTGTTTTGATAATGTTATGTAATGGAATGGAAAATAATAAAGTAGTTGAGTGGCAACTCAAAGGAATCTAGTATAATAAATGAAAACACTTCAATAGACTCTTACGAAACAAAATCTCCAGATTGTTTTTTGTCCCTCTTGAAAATATCTTAACATTTATATGAGGCTTCTATTCAACTGTAACATTTACGATAAAAACAACACTGTTTACATTTATTTACCAAGGTAAACAGAGTTTACAGACAGAAATAAATATTATAGTATCGAACTGTATTCACTTTGAAATTAGGACTTTTGTCAACTTTAAGAGTAGGCGCACACCGTTGATTTTTCGTCGGCCGATAGTTTAGTCGGGCAGTTGATCAGTATGGGCATGTATGGGAGTGCGCACACTACGCCGATTCGATTTGGCCGATTCTTCATACAATTTAAAATCGGGCACAACTATCGGCCAACTAAAAATCAACGGTGTGCGCCTACTCTTAGACGTTTATGACTAGACTAATTGCTGCACAAGCAGATTTCGACCTAGATTTGAGTGTAGTAAGAGCGAGTCGCAATTAATGTTATAAAGGAGTAGGGAAACCTAAAGCGTCGACGAGGAGGCTTTGATATTACAATCCATTCATCCTACAGCGTACCTACGTTAGATAAGTACAAAAATGCAGCTATGGCATTACGGTGTTGGAGATTTTCATGGTGAGTTTTGGCAGACTTAAATAATTAGTTTGACAAATAATTCACAAAAAGGACAAAATAGTACTGATCAGAAACAATGTAATCATTTACCTATTAATGTTACTAGTAACCAACACGAAAACTACGAAACTTACGTAGCTAAGGACTTCAACAAAAACAACTTCTTTCAAACAAACTTAGTAAAGAATAAAAAATCCCTTTGATGCCTTCAAAGACCGGATGCATTAATTACGGAGCTTTCCACGTGCTTTTCCCAATTTCCTAGCTTTTTCCAAAGCGTTCTGAATGTCAGCGATGCTTTGAGATTTCGGAGGGTGACGATCGTACGGCGTTGCCACTTGACTCACTTCAGCTGTATCTGTATCAACGATTTCGTTGCTGATCAGCAGCATGCCTAGATTCAACTTGATGGAAGTTTGCCCTTCTCTAAACAACAGGTAAATGTTTGCTTGATCAAGAACCTTCAGCGAGAACTGATCGTTCACCCTCAAAGCTTTCATCTTGATCTGGAACGGCTTGAACTCCTGAAGAAGCTTATGAGCTTTCTCCTTTAGGAAGTTTTCTAGTTCTATGGTTAGCATGTCTAGATTGGGTTCTTTCTTATGCTTGCTGGGATCTTCGTCTTTCTTACCGCGAAGTAATTCTTCAAGGCACGGACTTGGTTTCAGACGGTGGTCAACGAACATTGGTTGCAAAACAGGAGGCTCGTTCAAGGTGTGCCACTTCCATCGACCAGGAGGCCCGATCTTCTCATCAATCACTATGCCTTCGGATTGGTTATATTTCAATCTGTAAAATAAATTTCAATCACCAATGAAGGGAACACTTATTCTTCCCGTACATGTCATAAAATACTCCTGAATTGAAAACAAACATGGCGTGATGATTAATCGTTATAAAGAGATGAATAATCGATATCGAATATTGAAGATAGTATACCTATAGAAGGTAATCATAAAACTTTTCTATGTTAGTAACTTTTATGATAAAAAACCTGTTTCGGTGGAATTTAGATTTCATTACTTTCACCGAATTGTAAATGAAATCCAATAATGGGAACTACATTTTATTTAAAAGGTTTCCACAAACTAATAACTCTGATTGGGCACTGGAGCGTTATTGACAAACATATGAATTCATGCAGTCAAAAAAAGTGTACACTTGTTCAAAAAATAAAATAAGTATACGCAATAATTTTCTTTCTTTCTTTCTTTCTTTCTTTCTTTCTTTCTTTCTTTCTTTCTTTCTTTCTTTCAATACGGACTAATGCACAAAATTGCCTGAGGCAGTGTGCAAATGGAATATTTTGATTTCAATATAATGAAAGGTGGATAATGTATGAAATGCTTTTAACATTTCCAATTTATTATATTGAATATTGAGAGAAACTATTGGATTAAAAATGTCATGTCCAAAAAATGGTCTTCATAAAACACTGTGCACATATAGTACGAGAGCCCACGACCAAAATTTTTGTCTCATAGCAATACGGCCAAAACCGCATCAAATCGATAGATACGATTATCCTGAACTCGAAAATACCAATATCAGACATTTTCCGCGTAGCGTTTGATCTGACCGAATTTTCAAAATTGTCAAAGAATTTTACCGAACTGCATCATAGCAATATGTCTGATTTGCAGACTGTAGTTGAATGATAGTTCTGAGATACCGGAAACATTATTTTCAGACGTTAGTGGTGTAGCGCAAACCCGTAAAATCACTTAAAAGAATTAAAAATGAGACAAAAAAAATGTCTCATAGCNTAGCATGCCTAGATTCAACTTGATGGAAGTTTGCCCTTCTCTAAACAACAGGTAGTTAAATGTTTGCTTGATCAAGAACCTTCAGCGAGAACTGATCGTTCACCCTCAAAGCTTTCATCTTGATCTGGAACGGCTTGAACTCCTTAAGAAGCTTATGAGCTTTCTCCTTTAGGAAGTTTTCTAGTTCTATGGTTAGCATGTCTAGATTGGGTTCTTTCTTATGCTTGCTGGGATCTTCGTCTTTCTTACCGCGAAGTAATTCTTCAAGGCACGGACTTGGTTTCAGACGGTGGTCAACGAACATTGGTTGCAAAACAGGAGGCTCGTTCAAGGTGTGCCACTTCGATCGACCAGGAGGCCCGATCTTCTCATCAATCACTATGCCTTCGGATTGGTTGTATTTCAATCTGTAAACGCGTAATAAATAAATTTCAATCACCAAATCAAATCAAATCAAAATTATCTTTATTTGTTTAGACTAATTAAATTAGTACTTGCAAATCGTCAAATGCTCTTAAGGAGCTTATACATGTCTCATTCTTCTTTGCCCTACCAGCGCTTCGAGACAAACATTTGACAAGTGCTGAGAAGAAGCGCCGCAACAAACTCAGTCACCACTGTCTGCCGGTTTAAAAATATAAAAAAGTAGGAACAATACATTCAGAAGCAAGTTACTTACTACGCGCTCCCGTTGATAGAAGGTGGCCTTTAAGACTCCCATCTAGCACGAGACCGCGTGGCAGTTTTGAATATATTTCTTTAGTGCCGTGCTAATTTCTAGGTTAATTGTTGCGTTTTGATACATATATTCGTTCGGGTGTATTGTACAATTACAAAGGTAGAAACTAGAGGCGAGGACAGAGACAGACGTTGCTTGTATTGAGTTGCATTAGATGCAGTTTTGTCAACTAGTATTTTATTTATTTTTTGACTTGGATTCTGTTTTTGACTCCAAGAAAAGTTAAACTAAAAGCACTATTGCACCGTAAACAAATGTTTTGTTGTCGATATGTTTACATAATAAAGAACCTTAAGTTTCTTTTTTGTTTCACTTGGCATTCTAAAATTTTTATTCGACTTTTGTAATTGACTTTTAAATAACATATTATACCTACATGTAGTAGGTATATAGTAGAAATCAATTCATCTACACTTAGTTACTTCGGAGTAAAAATTAAATTCATAGGTAGGTAGGTACTATCTATGGCTATGGCCAGTCATGTCGTCTCGTTCTATCGCAAAGAATCACCATTTGATGAGAGCGAGAGCAAAAACGGAAATGGATTGTTAACACTGTGGCCGTGTGTACTTATTTCACTTACTTATTTTTTACTTGTTTAACATCTCTATAAAAAATTACATAATTTTACCCCAAAAATGGGGGTGTCATACGGCGCTGGTAACACTAAAGGGGGTGGAGAGGCGCGGGAGGGGAAGTATTTTGGACACAAGTTGCCGCGTAGAAATGTTATCGAACACTCCTTCTGGTTTGTTCTGTATTCCGAAATTATAAATTACTGTATTTGATTCAAAAAGAGTACTGTAGAGTACACTAGCCCATAATGTTGTCCCGAAGTGGTGGTAGGGCAAGCTATATTTGGGACGTGTATTTAAGTGCCCTGGAAAGAGCCTATGTACTGAATAAACTTTTTTTTACTAACTTGTGAAGGGGCGTAGCCGTCCTAAGGTGGGCGATATAAAGAACCAAGTGGGCGGTCCTATGGTACAGCGGAATGGGAAGCTCCTTGAGAAATAATTGGAAAAAACCTAATTAGGGACTCGAAGAAAAGTCTACAAGCAACTAACTAACTTACGTGCAAAGTATGAAATCACCCCCTTGTGTTTGGTTCTGAGCGATTTTAAGAACTGAATGTGTGTCTATGGTATCGATTTAAAAAGTAAATAATATTACCTTTCAAATGGTACCTTTTTTATGCATATTTTACTAGTCATTTAGTTTTTACAATAGCTCGAATCAAATACAGTGATTTCATACCTTAGCTCGCGATTGTAGTTTAAAAGTTAGTCAATATTATGCAATATCTACATATTGAGTTCAGGCGCAATGTATAGGCATTCAGGCATGCACTTTCGATGCATTGTTTATTCTGTAATTGAAACTAGGTACGTATTTTAGTTTTGGTTTAAGATACATTTCAAACAACTTATTTCTCAAATTAACATTTATAAGGCTTAAGCCGAGGTTAATTTTCTTCAGTTACTCCTTTAGCTACTGAGGTGGATTTAATTTCACGTAAACACTGACGTGGGGGCCTGAGAGGCCCGTACATATGTGTGCTTATATTTAAAAATATATAATCTTTTTAGGGTTTTATGTTTAATAATTATTAATAGTGGTTATATTTAAATACAATAAAACGATTTTTATGTAAATTATTTGTTATTAAGTATGTATTATTTCAATATTTAGAAAACATGTAGCATTTTTGGCAAAAATCTCATGAAATCATGATTCACAATGTTATCATGAAAAATATTCATAAATTCAACAAATCAACTTAGAATCTTAATTTTCAATAGTCTTTTTAGCTAATGATAAATCAGTAATCCTAATATGAAATAGGGGGAAAAAAATTACACACATCAAATAGTGCGAATTAAACACAGCCTGGATAAACTTGCTTTGCTCAGTGAAGGAAGCCATACATGTTTTTAAAATGTAGATTTCATTTTAATCTTCAAAATACATGTATGGCACTTGGTTTCATCGTTTAAATCTTGATAGACAGGTATAGGCTTATCATTTCCTAGCATACGTGCCAAAAACTACTGTTCTTCTATTTTTCGTTAAATACTGGTTATTTTTACTTCCGAGATACCGCTTTCTCTCGGACGACGTACTGTGGGCTCCATATTATAGATTTTTTCAAATTATTTCAAGAAAAGACAAAAACTAAATGAAAACTGTAGACAAAAAAAGTTACGCCAATACTGAGGTGGGGGCCTGAGAGGCCCACAAGAAACTTTAAAATTAATTTACCTACTGAAATTGCGCGTGCAATCACGTGCACCGTTGTTGACAGCTTCGGCGCAATGAAACTCGAAGGTACTAAAAGATTCGGGTGTGTCGTGCACGCGGGGGAGGAGAAATTCAACAATTTGACTTTTGCAAGGCCTGAGAGGCCCCCACGTCAGTAGTTAAAGGTTAAAATACACGCTCAAATTTATACGAATAGTTATGACGTTGCAGTGAAGTTCTTGAGTACTTCCAAACCATGATTATGAGGTAAAATCAGAACGGAATCTAATTCTAGTTTTTGAAGCGTCGGTATTTGTATGGTTTTACTTTAAATTGCTTTTTAACGAGATTGCATGCTTGATGCAGCCCCAGTCCAGTTCCGTTAACTTATAAAGGACCTGTCTTTATTGAAGAAAATCACTATAAGATTAAAAGTATCTGAAAAAAAAAACTACCTAGGACTTGACATTCTCAAAGTATGCCATTATCTAAATACGTGTAAGGACAAGGCAACAAATAAATCTAAATTCTGGTACATCTATACTGTAGTTAAGTTTGTTTTAAAAAGTGCATTCTTGCACTTAAAAATGAATGCGAAGTTTATAGATTTTTGACAATAGCGTAAGTTATTTTTCCAAAGTTACTAATTATTATTTATACTAGTAGATAATTCCTACTAACAGAAAGGTGTTAACTCCGCAATTTATGCAATCTTATGCGCAAAGAAGGTTCATCATCATCATCTCAGCCATAGGACGTCCACTGCTGATCATAGGGCTCCCCCAATGCTTTCCATGTTGCCCGGTTGGTAGCGGCCTGCGTCCAGTGCAAAGAAGGTAAAATAAATAAAATACTACACTCGCGAGCAAAAGTATGGAATCACTTACATGAAGTTGTTTCCACGCGATCTTGTGTACTAACGAATTTGTTAGTAACAAAAAAAGTAGCACCATTTTCAAGATTAAACTTTTGACTTTAAATTGATACCAAATTCATTTAAATCACACCAGTATTTAAAAAGATATCCCGGCTGATGTAAAGAAGTAAGAAAAAAGACATGTACCAACTGTTTGATACGTCGCGAGTTGCGGCCTATTTACCCCTATAAAAGCACGTGTTTTCGGATTTTTGCGTTCACAGGTTGATCCATACACATCTCGGCTTCTTTTGACACTTTACCTGGGATTCTACACCTACAGAAGCAGCACAAATCGTTGCACTGTTGCAAGAAGGGCTCAGCCAGCGGGCTGTCGCACGTCAGCTCCACATAAGTCAGTCCTGGGTTTCGAAAGTTTTAAGACGCTTTTGGGAGACTGGTGGCTTTATCCCGAGACCAAGTTCTCAACAGCGCCGGTGCACATCGCAGAGGGATGACCGTTTTTTCATGTCAACCTCTCTATGAAATCGTCATTTGACTGGTATCGACGTCCAGCAAGAGCTCAGAAATGTTCGTAGGATAGCTGTTAGCGAGTGGACAGTTCGTCTAAGATATGAGCAATAAAATTTTACTCCAAAAAGGCCTGCCACAGGCTGGAAACTGACGGCAGGTCACCGACAAGCACGCTTTCAATTAGGTCGCACTCGGAAGGCGAGTAATGGAGGCGAGTTTTGTTCTCCGATGAATGCAGAATGTTTTTGCTGTGCAGCAGTCGAAGAGGTCGGGTCAATAGACGGCCTAGGGAGCGATTTGTGCAGTGCTGGTTCGCTAAAACATTGGCTTATGGGGGTGGCTTGCTCGATTCTCTATCATACAACTTTTTGATACACTTAAAGTGTCTGAAAACAGGTTTTTGGTAATCATGGCAGCAATACGAAAAGTTAAAAAAAATAATTATCCGTATTGCTATGATACAGGTCGGCTAAATTTGTTGACATTTTCAAAAATGCGCACAGGCTATATGCTACGCGCAAAATGTCTGAAAACAAACTTTTTCGTAATACAATTATAAAATCTATGTACATTTTCACTATCAGACGTATTGCTATAATACCGACTGTCTTTTTTTTTTGACACAGCAGAAATGGCCTCCCACTCAGTTGCTACACTTTCGACCGTTACTACACACCTAGTCGGGTTCAGAATCATACAATCTAACGATTTTATAGGGTTTTTGCCGTATTGCTATGACACATGGTTTTGGTCGTGGGCTCTCGTACTAATAATTTGTACCCAAATTATGTGTGTCAAAAGATGTGATTTTGCAACAGAAATCCATAGTATGATGTTCTGTTTTTCTTTTTAGCTCAAAAGAAATTTTTTTTGCATATACTTCTCCTAATAGTAATTTTGTGAGCAATCGAAAATATTAGTGTCAAGGTGCACGCACATGCCGTCGCCTGTTTTTGAAGAAGAGGTGAATAGTAAAAATGAAAAACTTAAATCCTTGTAATTTGGCGAAGAGAAGTGGGTCAAGCCCAGATTTGAAGTATATCCCATTCATCGATAAAATTGTCCTAAAACTGTCTCGGACTTACTGTTCATGCTATTATTTCAGAGGGTAAGTATTTTGTTTAAGTTGTCATTAAAGAAAATTTTACATAAATTTCAGGAGAGGTGAAACGGAACGCGCTCGCGTCAGTCTATACTTCCGACAACTTTTTGCATATTTTCGTGAATTTTGCTAATCTGGACTAAAAAGTGTTATAACTGGACTCCAATAGTGCTAATTCCTCGCAATTGCTGTTAACTCATTAAAAGACCAAAGTGTAAATAGTGAAAACAGTGAACAAAAATCTAACTGAAACCTAACCTCAAAATTTCAAAAAGTGTTAACGAATTTCTCTCTTTCGTGTGAAATAAAAACAATGTTTGGAAGAAATAGCTTTGAAAACGGATAATTAATAAAGTAGCAACAATGTCGAACAACGACAATATAGTAAAACCATCTTGTGAACCATCCAAATCAGTTCTTGTAAACAAACAACTTGTTCAACAAGTGTTCCATAAGGGGCTATTTGATATGGCTACTCGACCCAAAAGTAATTCAACTGGAGATATACATAAAATAGCAGGTCCTGAAACAATTACCAAACAAAATACAGATAACTGCAATATCCAAACAAATAATTGCCAGCAGTCCCTAGAACAAACAGTAAATCATCCCTCCTCCGAGACTAGCGGCGATATAATCAACCAAGCTAAAACACATCATATCCATTGGCAAAAAGTTCCAACAATGAACCACAAAAGAAATCGCTCCCCAGAGCAAGCAATTAGTACCCATAAGTTTCAGAAAAGAAGTGAAACTAGACAACAAATGTTCAACAAAAACAGAGCAACTGTAGAAACCACTAATAGTTTCTCCCTACTCAGTGAAGACGTAGACCAAGAAGAAAATGATATAATCAATACAACAATTCCCGCCAAGCCAAAGAGAATTTCAAAACCACCCCCCNAAAGTTTAATCTTTAAAATGGTGCTACTTTTTTTGTTACTAACAAATTGGTTAGTACACAAGATCGCGTGGAAACAACTTCATGTAAGTGATTCCATACTTTTGCTCGCAAGTGTAGTTGACAAAACTGCATCCAATGCAACTCAATACTAGCAACGTCTGTCTCTGTCATCGCCTCTAGTTTCTACCTTCGTAAGTACAATAGAACCGTAAGTATCCTGTTCCAGCGCCAGTAATAAGCGTAACACTTTATATTGCTCTGACATTATATTTTCATCATAAACATCATCCTCTACTTGTAACTGATCCAACCAATTAAACTTTTCAATATGTTGTGCCCTATAGAGGGTTAACTGAACAAACTGGTCGGGCTTGAAACCACCATCGACGTCAACGAAACACCACATACGCACGTATTCACAAACGATGCTTGCTTAAGTGAAGCAGCAAATCGAACGCACAGCATTGTAGAGCTCCGTGATTGGTTCGTGTGTCACCCTGAACGTCCACGTGCACTGTGAGACCTCATATTTGTGAATACGGGCGTAAAACCAGTGCCCTTTACCACTTATATTTATGTAAATTACACAAATACTGTTAAGTAAATGATTTAGATATAACATAACTACGTGTAGTGGCTCATTTACTGCAGCTTCAACAAAATCTATAATGGTGCTATAATTAGCCAGGCCTGCGGCACAGCCTGAAAGTTGCCCTGAAAGATCTAGGTTATTCCCTTATTCCATTACGCTGCTTGTAACCAATAAATAAATGTAGAGTGGAACCAAAATAGGAACAAATAAAATCATCAAAATACTTTACATGCAAAAGAACGACCACACACTGCTGCCACGCTAAAGAACTCAGGTTATTTGACCTATACAATACTTATACAGGCTCTAGTACCTATACGGTAGCAGCTCGATAAATTATAACAAACTGAAAATTACGAGACGCAAACTTGCCTACCAAAAACAATTTATACCTTGTGATAACTAACAAAAGATATTCACACTCAAAAGAGCTTTACAAAAATGACTTTAAAATCCATCACCGGGGAACCAGGCGTAGGTTACGTACCATCCCTACATTGTCGACATTCCAGCTCACGATTATTAAATTTTATTGCAGCTTTAAAAAATATGGAAAATCTTAATTGGGTCATTGTCAAATTTTGCGCAGGTAAACGAGTCCCACAACATTTTTTATTTTTTTGTTATTAATAATGTCAAAATCCTTTACGAATTATGTATTAAATACTGAATACATCGCATTAGCGAACATCCATTATTGGAATAACGACTCAAGTTTCAATATTTTTAATTTTTTTTAAAGTAACAGAGTGGTCATTATTGGTAACAGAAAGGTTTTCCTTACAAATTGTACCTGTCCCATGTAGCATTCCGTTATAATAAACATCAAATAATTGCATTTTCTACTATAGTAACCTTCTTAAAATAAATTATCATCGTAAACAGAGTATTATAATTATTCAATGAAATATGTTTTAAAATCAGTCAGCATAAAATGTAGTTTTTAAATAATTTTCTAAACTTTGTCCCACGTACTACCTGGACCACTATGTTACTAACTAATTCACGACTCAAAATGGAAATTTCGGTATTTTGGATATTGTTTAATCTTGGGTGGGATGTCTGCATTCGTCGTGGGAGTTCGTTAGATCGGGAGGAGGGGTAAGTCGCTCGGCAGTCGACCGCAAGGTGTTGAATGTGCTGCGTGTTTTTATTGCGCATCCACTTTGTTACCTACCTATTCACGTAAGTAAATGAATGTTTTTTCATTAGTTTACGTTCAGTATATTGTCTAAGGGGTAAATGTGTTAAATGTGAACGAAATATTTTGCTACACGCTTTATTTTTTGACTGGTGTATAATGGATGTAAAATTTACCACTCTGTTGCTGCAACTCTGTTACTAGCGTGTGGTAACAGAGTTGTTTAGAAAGTAACAGAGTTGATTATTTATTTTATTTATTTANATTTGTAATACCAATTGATTTAGATTATATTATTATTCAAATCTATTAAGAATTCGTATGCCTATACGGCAGATCATAGTGGAACCTACTAACCCCTAACAACTTTGTACCTATGATAATGACGAATAAATTTTCATTTTCATTTTCATTTTCACACGGTCGAAAGCCTTTTCGAAGTCCGTGTAGACCACGTCAATCTGCCCACCTCCATCCATATTTGAAAGAACATAATTGGAGAAGCATGCTAAGTTTGTGACCGTTGACCGCTGTCTTAGAAATCCGTGCTGATTGACAGGCAGTCCCTTGCTAATGACTGGATATATAATATCGAATATCGAATTCGATATTATATATCCAGTCATTATGCCATTATATAATTCTTTAATTTTGCTAAAATATTATGTTTCAATTACTTTTTTTTAATCAGTTGCAATTTAAAAAGTTCAAGCAATAGGTAACTTTGTTTTATACAAATAAATCGAAATAATAAATATTAAGAACCTCAAAAACTCATTGTTACAGGATATTTGCGTTATTAAAATGCCTCTAACGCCTGCTAAAAAGCAGCGACGATACCCGAGAACGCCGTAGAAATAATCAAGAAAAAGATGTTAAAGTAATGTTTTTAAGGCAATTGACGTTAATGCAACAAAATTCAAATTAATTAAGTGATTTATCCTATGAGGCTTTTGATAAATAATTTACTTGCCGTTTTTCTAGAACCTAAAAAAGTCTGCAAAAGTCCCGTCGTGGATCATCTACGCCTGACTGGTGCTACCGACTTCTACGATTTTCTATGAATACCATAATTATATTGTTCTTATGTTGACATAGTAAGCGAGATTTGTAATTTTTAATTAGAATAAAGATCTTAAACCTCACTAGTAAATTTCTAAAAGCCCCATTTTCTTTTTGCTGTTAAAAAATGTGTTGGCTACGCACGCAGGCAAATAAATCAGATGCTTAGTACAAAATTTAATTCCATCATACTATGTAGTATTAAAGTGTGAAAATTGTAAACGTGATTACGGAGAAGGATTTTTAACTAAAATTACCCATTAACGAAGCCCGCTACGGTGATATTCTTCGGAAAACGCCCGAAAGTATTGAAACGCGCCGAAATCGCCCTTTGAGTAACATTGAAATGTCTATAGACAACAAATACCCTTTGAAGCTGAATTACCCATTTTCGTATTTTATCAGAAAATAGTGTAGAAAATAAAAATACTCCAACTGTTTTTGGGATCTGAATTATGTACCTACGAGTATTTAGTAAAATAAGAATATTCTAAATTCGTTTCTACGAGAAAATTATTTTGTTTTTTTACGATACCGATGCGATGACTGTGATAAATAAAACAAGACACAAACCGTTTTCTTTTTCCGTAACCCATCCAGAATATTTTTTCAATTTAAATTAGGTTTCCTGAAAGATGTTTGGAGATTTTTCATTTGATACGTAAATTATATTAAAAAATACTTTATCTGCAATCTGAATTTTAATCGTTAAATAGGTGTATTGAACATTATTTTGGGAAATCATTTTTTACATAATGGTTACATTACGTCCAAAAATTACCATTTCTACGCGGCAATTTATTTCTGTATCAGTATTATCAAAACAGGAATTAATAACGAATAGTTTGTGTACAAAACCATCGCAGTCAACAAGTGAGTGAGTGAAAAATCGATTGAAAAATCTGGGGTATTTTCCCTGGAATTGGCGCGGGAAAATTTATTTACGCTCGCAACATTTGTATCTGAAGGTTGGCGGGAGGCGTGGGTCGCTCGGGCTCCCTCCCGTACCAGTACCGTGCGAGAGAGCTCGGAGTAGCTCATTGCAGCTACAGCCTCCGCGCAGACAGGACGCACTCCCAGCATCCAAACCTCCGGGCTGCACGCTTGCTCAGTACTCCGTTCGGTCTAATAATTTCACCATTTAATTTCGACTTTCATCTCTCAATTTCGGTTTAAATTCAGTGAAATAAATTGTTTCTCAACTTATAAATTCAGTGATCATAATGTTAGTAGTACTCTCTTTTCTTATTCGCATGTTGGTGTTCGCTTATTTTTTTCAAATCCTCCACGAATTTATTATGGAGACTGAAGTGTCCGGAGAAATTATGGAAGGATACGAAACGCCTCCAAACTTTGAGTACAAAGACTATTTCATGCCTGGCAAAAACAACCCGCGCCCGGACTCTGACGACTCGGATTAAGCACAACCTTTGAAGTCTTTTTATTTGATTTTGAAAATATCCACCGGCAACCAGCAACCAGCAACCAGCTTCCATCTCTGAAAAAAAAAATTGAGTCGTTTTTTTGTTTTTAACATCAAAATGGAAGAGAACCCAGAGCAGATACACCAGAGTGCGGCGGCAGTTACCCAGGACGCCTAGGCGCATATCCAGGATCTTTTTAAGACCTCCTCGCCCGCCAACTTCTTCAGAATCAGAAGAATCAGAAAGTAAGTTTATTTCCATTAAATCATTCATTTTCAGTCACGAAATTGTGTTAAACTAAGTTTTTCTTCCTATGTTTATCTTAAATTGTTATTTTCACCATATTATCATTTTAATTTTTTATATCATTTATTTTAAATTGTAGTCGATAATTTCTTCTATTATACACAATAACTGGGTCTTAAATTCGTTTGCATTCATTTTATGAAGTGCCATGCATTAAAAACGCAGTCCCGTGCGCACGGATTGTGTTATACTTCAAAAATATAAAAGAACAGTTTTACTGAAATATAGACTAAAATGCTAAAATATAAGACTATTCTACCTATAGAATATTCGTATAAATTATGACTGTACTCGATAAAAATAAAGAGAAACTGCTTAAAAAATCTTAAAAAATGTTTATTGATCCGGTTTCATACGTTTTCAAATTCATTTCACGGCCATTGAAAAGATTTTCCTGAATCATCCTTAGATTTGCGGACTAAAAATCAATTTTAATAGCTAAGTTGTAGATATTTATACCAAAATTGTCGGAAAAATGGACGGAACGTAGAGGGTTAGCAATTTTTTCATTGTTTTTGTATCTCTTAAAGTTATAAAGTTGTGTGTTTGAAGGTCTGTTTTTGTAACAAAAGACGCAAACCGACTTTTATTCATTTATTTAAAATCGCTAACGCTTAGTTTATACACAAAGCACCAAATCGAGACTATTTAAGTTTAAAGAACATTTTTTTTTTCATCAAGAAATTAACAATCTTAGCATTATTTAATAATGCTAAGAGGCAAGGTATTTCACAAATAATCAAATAGCCAAACACATTGCTGCATACGTAATACACTTTAAACTTTGAAAAAAACTTTGAATCGACTACTGTAAGCAAATTAATTTCAATTTGTTATTTATTTAACACAACATTTTGCAGTCAATAAATTTTGATGCTCTTAAAAACTTTATAAAATTGCCCCTTAATACAGTGTGAGTCACGTTAAAGTGTACATATGAAAATAGATGAAACTAGACCTATTTTTATCGACAAAAAAGAAGTCAAAAATTTTTTGAGATTTTTTTTTAATTTTTTATAGAAATTTTTTTCTTCCAATTACTTGTTGTAAAGAAAACGTAATAACTTTTAAATTAAGCGGTATATCTTGATAAAATAAAAACAGTAATAATGCAAAATAACAAGCGATACTAAAATAATACATAAAATACACAAAAAATGCCAACAAATAATAAAAAAAGGATACTTTTTGAAAAAAATCTGCTTAAAGATTCGTGTTTTTTTGGTTATTTGATAAATATCTCCAAAAAATGCCCCTATAACCGGTGGTTTTTATTACTTTCTATTATTCTCTATCGTATTATCTTTGTAAAACCAAAAATCGCATGTCTCTATCCCTATCACAACATTTGCTATGATCGTTTTTTGTACAGAACATTGTTGTGTGTGCAATAAAGTCTTTAAATAAAAAAAAATAAATAAATAGTCCCGAGGGACAGCTTTCAGTCTCACAACCCGCAATAAACAGAGGAATATTGAGAAGTTCGAAATGTACTAATAGTTGCCCTCAGTTATAAAGCGGGACGACTGAAAAATATAAATTGCTGATAAAATCAAAACCTGTAGGTAAATCTACTTCGATTCAAACCGACAACCACTCGTTGTCCGAGCAACCTCGTTCTTAATGTCACCTGAAATCAATCCTTGCTCATTTTGGTTACTAGTATCCCCTTCATAATAATAATAATCTCAAAAAATAGCTTAAAGGAGTTCACAAAATTTAAAATTTATGCGTATTTAGTGGAGTCTTCATCGATATTACACACAATCATGCAAACACATACAACAAATACAAAATAGAGCTTTTACTATATAACTTAATTGGAAACCAAACCACAAAAATTTATTTAATAAACTAAGTCTAAACAAAGTTATTTAACTTCAAAATCTATACTTATAATAAATCTGTAGAGAGGTCAATTCTGTACATGAAATATATTTTCAAAATAACTATCAGGGGGTGATTAGTGATCGATACTGATGCCAAAAATGCAATCAGTAAAATTTTTGTCTGTCTGCCTGTCTGTCTGTCTGTCTGTCTGTATGTTCCTTATAGAAACAAAAACTACTCGACGGATTTTAACGAAACTTGGTACAATTATTCTTCATACTCCTGGGCAGGTTATAGGATACTTAGAAATTCCCACGGGAACGGGCATTACCGGGAAAATCCTTTTGTATGAAAAATGTAAACCGCTTAAATTAGACGCTTGAAATTTGGCAAGCAGGTACCTTAGTAAACTTAAAGCTTAGTTATAACAGGATATTGCAAAATTCNGAAAAAATCTAAATAAAAATAGATGAAGGGGGTAAAACGGGATCCACGCGTACGAAGTCGCGGGCGGCCGCTAGTCATTAAATAAATCAACATAACAGTTGATTCTTACTGGAACTACAATACAAGACAACGAAGCAACATTATAAATTCATCAAT
Organism: Ostrinia furnacalis; assembly: GCF_004193835.3. NCBI lineage: Eukaryota > Metazoa > Arthropoda > Insecta > Lepidoptera > Crambidae > Ostrinia > Ostrinia furnacalis. The sequence goes on from NW_021135395.1 coordinate 38,098, forward strand.
AAAAGTTGCTTGAAATAGATTATGTCGAAAGCAAACCGGCACATTTCAACCGAGCTTTGACGCTTGTTTTGGCAAAATTTCAGACGCCACAACAACATGCTTCGAACAACTTTTGGAAGTTTGTTTCGCGCATGTCCTTGTTAACTTAAGAAAGAGTACAACTTCGGCGGTTGACAACTTCCCCATTCAGTTAGCCACAGTCGGGCGCGTGACTCGCACGTTTGGTTTACTTACGCCGGCAAACTGGCGCGATACTCCGATTCTACCACGGTCGTTGTGGCCGAGTCCACAGGTAAAACGCTCTATACAAAATTACCGCGCTGCATAACTGGTTACCTTACTTCCACTTGCTCTTTCCCACGATGAATTTTTAATACGCTCAACTACAGCGATATGAAGTACAGAAAGAGCAAAGGCCAGTTGCCAGTTGACAGTCAGACACCGAAGGAAGTAACGCGTTGATAAAAAATTCGATACGAAAAACTTTTTCTTTTTTTTTGGTGACGCCAAAGCATGATGGTAGAAATGTCTAGCCGTCAAAATTTGTACCCGACTATAACTAGTGAGCAAAAAAAGTTTTAGTGTTTTTTCTTCTTTTGGCCCGTGCTAAAGGCATTTTTATTTTTCAGCGAACGAAGACGTGAATTCCGAATCTAAGACATGCGGGAAGATCCTGATATTTTTGTCCTGGGTGCTGGTCATCTGCACCATGCCGTTCTCGCTGTTTGTCTGCTTCAAGGTAAGATATTTTAATGAAAATATAAGTTTAGGTATTTCATCGATGCTGACAACGCGAAAGAAATTTCATTTTTTTTTTGTTTAGTAGTTATAACTTCCGTCGCTGGCGATTAGTGCATTAAAATGCACGATTTTTTTACAATTTTTCAAAAGACCATAAAGTGGCTTATAATGCACTTGAATCTATCTAGATATCTTATGATTTTCCCTTTCACTATCCCTGATAAGAAAAAATCCATCAGTGGCTCCGTGAAGAAGATTTCCGATTCCGAAAATTGAATTTCTTTAGTTTAGTCTACTTACACAGCTTGTGTGTGTGTCAATTGCGAATATTTTTTGACCAAAGACCATGTCTGATCTATTAACGTGATGAAAGTACGAGTATACAATGCATATACATATATACATCCAAGAAAACAAACATGTTAAATAATTTTTTATTTGGCACCAGACATTATGCAAAAAAAAACAATTTATTAGCAAATATTTTGCATTATTTAGCTGAAATTATTCAAAGTAAATAAAATTATCAAAAGTAATAGGTACTATAAACAGTTCATACTAAAAAGAAAAGACTATAAAATCAAAGTATCAAAAACTTTCAGTATTGATAATCTAAGTAGTTTGGAAAATATTATCGAATATAATTTTACCTATAAACTATATTATATTCAGCTTCGTAATTCCGATATTCTTCTTCAAGACCAGACAGGATTTTTGGTATACTACTACCACTACTATAAGTACGTAAGCATCAGTTTAAAGTAGTAAAAATAAATAGTAGACAACAGTTTATATGTAATAGCTGTGGTAATAGTTAGATAGGTACCTACTACAAACTGAAAAAAAAATCGCATTATAGGAATACCTTCTTTATTTTTTTTTAGGACCAGAATAATAATATGTCTAACGCAACTCTCTTTAAATTCAGAATAAGAATTTTCTAATCAACACAATCCAGCCGAACAACAAAGTGCTCAAATGTGTTGTATTATTAACATTATTATTATATCAAAATTAATGCTAAAATTGGAAATGCAAAAACGGCCAATTTCGATAGCGGCCGGGTTTTAGGCAATTTTATAATATTGTGAGCAATTAAGCAGTAGGTAACTAATTATTATTTCAATATAATGACATAAATTAGATTACTCGAATAACAAGCACGATAATTTTGTTCATTTTACAGTACAATTTTGAATATTAGGTATTTTGTTAGAAATTTACTTGAATGCTATACAATTTGGCTACGATACTGTCGCTAAGCAGTTGCTGTTGGTCATCGACAAGGTAAGTTACAACTTCAGAGATCTATGGAGTAATATCTATCTATAGACATATATGTATAAAACTCAGAGGTGACTGACTGACTGACTGAAGTGACTGACATAGTGATCTATCAACGCTCAGCCCAAACCACTGGACGGATCGGGCTGAAATTTGCCATGCAGGTAGATGTTATGACGTAGGCATCCGCTAAGAAAGGATTTTACGAAACTCCACCCCTAAGGGGGTAAAACGGGATCCACGCGTACGAAGTCGCGGGTGGCCTCTAGTTTAGTAATAAAAGTGTACTTGACTTATACAGTGTGAGTCACGTTAAAGTGTACAAATGAAAATAGATGAAACTAGACCTATTTTTATCGACAAAAAAGAGGTCAAAATTTTTTTGAGATTTTTTTTAATTTTTTATAGAATTTTTTTTCTTCCAATTACTAATTGTAAAGAAAACGTAATAACTTTTAAACTAAGAGGTATATCTTGATAAAATAAAAACAGTAATAATGCTAAATACCAGGAAATACTGAAAAAATACATAAAATACCCAGAAAATGCCAACAAATAATAAAAAATGATACTTTTTGAAAAAAATCTGCTCAAAAATTCGTATTTTTTTGGTCATTTGATAAATTTCTCAAAAAAATGCCCCTATAACAGGTAGTTTTTAGATGATCAAACGAACTTACCAAGTGAAGTTCGATCTGAATTATCCTGTTTTCGCCGAAGAGATTTATTTTACCGT
>NW_021135396.1:0-928 GCF_004193835.3 Ostrinia furnacalis
CATAGGGTTGCATCAAATCTAAATTTACTGGCAAATATCATCTAGTTTTTTTTTAATTCAGCTTTGAACTTTTCCGAAAAGTTAAAAATGGACTGAACATTTAAGTTTACATGGCTATAAAAATTTTTCTAAAAGAGATAGCGATCTTCGGATTTTATCAAAACTTCTCTAGTCTATCCCCATTCAAACGGTATACTAATCTTGTTTAAATAATAACAACAACTTCACAAATTCCCTAAATTAGTGCATTGACTCTATTCGGACTGATTTGCGAAATTAGTGTTTATAGCCCCTTTTTGTGTGAATAACACGTTAAATACCTACAGGTAAAAAATATTTATCTTATGCAATGTAAAAAACCTTTTCTCTATCGTTTTTCAATGTGGATTTCTTGAAATTAAAGACGAAAATAATTAAAGTCAAAGTCAAGTCAAAGTCAAAATTTCTTTATTTGTTTAGACTAATAAATAGTTCTTACAAATCGTCATTTTGCTCTTAAGGAGCCTCTACATGTCTCATAATCTTTTTACCCTACCAGCGCTTCGAGACCAACATTTGGCAAGTGCTGAGAAGAAGCGCCGCAACAAACTCAGTCACCACTGTCTGCCGGTTAATATAATTATTTTGATCCTTTATTAATTATTACAAATTTTGTTCAAAATGTCCGCCTCGGCAACGTATACACTAAGTAACGACATCTTCTTCTAATTTAGACTGGCCCTATACAGTGGCCTGCACGTTCCCCAGACCTAACTCCGTTAGATTTTTACGTCTGGGGACGAGGTAATGAACTGGTGTACGTAACGGAAGTTCAAACATTAGAAGAACTACAACAACGAATAGAAAACGCCTTTATAGTAATAAAAAGAGAAATGAGGCTGCATACGACAACAGTCGAAGATGTCGTGAGTGTATACGTTGCCGAGGC